>NW_027112617.1:248318-258238 GCF_000696795.3 Halyomorpha halys | reverse complement strand
TTCATCTTTACACACGGTCAATCAATAATCTTCCAACTTTTATTAAACTGTTTTATAAAAACAATGTGAAGCGGTGAAATTAAGCCTTACTCCTTGCACATTCCTAAATTATTCTCTGTGGAAATTATTTTCCTTACTACTAAAATTCCAAATGAGGGTTTCAACCGATAAATTGACTAACTCCAATTTCAACAGTTTTCAGAAAAACAAAGTTTTCATTAATATTTCACGTTCCAAAATTTTAGTTTTTTTTTTCCCAAAAGTATTGTAAAAATAACAGTTAGCTAAAATTTACATTGTGCTCTGTATATATTGAATTCTAAATTGTTGTTAAATGAATATTGAAAATACTAAAAAAGATTTTATGGAGTTAGTAACCATCTAATAAAAGTTGAAAAATTGGAAAAAGGAATATAATAAAGGGGATAAGTTGGCAGGAAAAGTGAAGCCAAAAAAGGTTGATTTTATGATGGACTAGAGACGTGAAAGAGGAATAGGAGGAAAGAATATGAATAACTAGCTACCTTCTGTTATCAAACTGGTGTACACTCTCATCAATTTAACGTCAAACCCGTGTTCTATGAATAAAAACTATTTTGTTTGGTATTCTCCATTACTTTCTATGACTCTATATATAATAGATTATGTTTTATAAAATGTTGGACTTTCCAACGATACATACGCTTAATTCCAGGAATGTGTTTCAACATGAATTTATTTTCTATTGCAATATTTTATCTATATGTAAGTGAATGTAAAAAAAGTCTAGTAATATTATTAAATAAAAATCTATCACAACAGCTAATCTTCAATTTTGAAAATAAAAATCATACTGTGAATTTAATTGTGATATTCTAAAAAAAAAAATTATAACAATTTCTGACTCTGATTAAAAAAAAAAAAATCAGAGATGGTTGTTCTCTATTTGACTCTTATCTAGCATCAATGTCTTTGTTTTTATGTTCCAAGTTAAAATTTATTTAATATTATTCAGTCATTACTTTTTTTGTTTTAAGAAATGCCAATTGGAAAAAAAAACATATCATATCTTTTATAGTTCAAAAATTTTATGTTGGCTGTTCTGTTGAAACAGTAATTTATTTTTCATTGAAATTTTACAATAGTCAAATTTTATTTTTAAAATAATCTTAGATCAAATCAGTAGAAAATTAAATGAAGATCAGTTTTTACTTTCGCTTACCTATATATCAAATACATAAATTGGGAAACTATTTTGATTCCTAATAATTTCAAATTCCAGTTTTGAACAGAAATACACGTTTTGATGTTCCCTCAGTCCAGATAGCCAAATCTCCCGAAATACTTTGTGTGTGCCTGTAGGCAGCCTGGCCTAAGAATGAAATGTCTTGGGAAATTTTTTTTTTTTTTTTTAATTATTTATTTATTGTAATTTACAACGGTACAAAATGATACAATAGGTAAATATGTAGTATGTTTCATATACACTTGAAAATCTTGGGAAGGAACCACCCATTGGTGGTACTTCAAACATTAATTTAAACTAGAAGGTCTCGTGGCCATCTTCTTTTCTGACGCCTCGGAGGATTATCAGGGATTGTTAAGGATGAAAGATTAAGAATTAATGGGTTAGGATGGTTAATCTTGGGAAATTTAAATTACACATTTAAGGCAGGTATTCGCCTGGAACGAGAAGACAAATTTTTCTCTAAAATCGACGGACTAGAAGTGCCACTTTATTCCATTTTCTTCAAAACGTCCCAAACGGTTTTGATTAATCAATGAGAAATTAAGTGATATTTCCTATCAGATGGGTTTTAATCTTATTAAAATAGTCTAAAAAGGCTTAAAAAAAAATCTTCCTCTAAAGTTCCATAATTTTGTTCCAGTACTGGCATGTGTCCAGAAGCTGTGGAGAAGTTCTGTAGTGAAGAGAGGATCACACCGGATTCAAGTATGTATGTGTAGGTTAATCAACCAGAGTAGCCCTTGTGAGGTAGAAGGGGAGGCGGAAATAGGTTTGAACCATTGGGGATTTAATATGAGCATCTTGAAAGTGCATATCGTAAAGACCATGCCGAAGGAATATTAAGTAATTGTGGGGTGCGACCTGCTAGGGAAAGTGGGTACTTGGAGTAAGAATAGCAAAGGAAAATGGAGGATTAAGATAGGAGGTAAAACCTACAAATGTCGTCAACAACAGAAGAACGAGGGTGCACGAATTTGGACAATCAATCAAGCTGACGACTGGAAACAGCGACTCAAGAGGGAATACCAGGATATTTTTTTTACAGAAGGGGATATCCTCGGAGCGACCGGGAAGACTTTCCATGAGATCCCACTGAAGCAGGACAGGCTGACATACGTGAAGGAGAAGAGATACCCACGAGCACTACGTCACCACATTCGGGAGGAACTCGAAAGCATAAAACGATAGGGAATCATTATTGGCATTACGTTTCCGTACAATTATCCATTGTGGGTGGTGAAACGAAGATCACTCAAGGCAAAAATACCGAGAACTACAAGGTTGTGATAGACTACCGAAAGCTGAATGAAAATACAATAGATGAGAAATATCCGTTCCCCAGATTCGAATACAACTTGGACAGGCTAAGCGGGGCCACGGTATTCAGCACGTTGGATTTAAAGGCTAGGTATCATCAAATTAAAATACACCCTAATGATCAACATAAAACGGCATTCAAATTTGAGAGGGGTCACTAAGAGTGTACAAGGATGCCATTTGGTCTCAAAAAAGCCCGCATAACCTTTCGGCGCTTGATGGAGCGCCAGTTTCTGAGAGGAATTGACGAATCTATCTGTCAGATTTACATGCATGACCTCCTTGTGTTCATTAAGAACGAGGTTAAACAAGTGCGACACTAAAATAGCGTCTTCCTGAGAATAAGACATTTTGGGCTCAAATTTTTGGGTCACACAATTTCTAGGGAGGGGGTTAAACTAGACGCGGATAACGTTTCAGCTATTCATAAAATGGCGGTACCTAGTGACATAAAAGGAATTAGGAGTTTATTAGGGACTCTAAATTATTACAGGAGGTTTGTTCCAGAAATGGCGGTGTATCACGTTTCACTTTACAACCTACTCAATAAAGGCAGAAAGATGATCGTCACCCCGATAATGGAGGACAATATCAGATAGTGCATGGAGAGGATGCAGCAAGAGCCAATACTAGCTTTTCCAGATACCGCTAGGAGCGGTAGTCTGAGGAGGGCGATGGGGGAGAGCGCCCAGTGGCGTACGCCAGCAGGCACCTTACCTAGATGGAAAGTAGATACAGCGCAATGGAGCAAGAACTCCTGGGAATAGTGTGGGCCGTCGATATCTTTAGACCATATGTGTTCGGCAGAAGGTTCAAGGTACATACTGACTACAGACCACTCCAGTGGGTGGGAAAACAAGAAGTAGGTCGTAATTAAATTTTATTGAACTATTTAACGTTATTTAAAATTTTCCAAATATCTATGTTTACCAAAAGATATTTTTTAAACTGTGTTTTGTCACGCAATCAAATCGATGTTAGGAATACAATTAAATTATTTAAATATATTACAAAGTAGTTTATCATTAGAATTTTTCGTAGGAGTTGTAGTTTTTATGATATTTACTAAATATATTCACAAAATGTTGATGTCTAGGTGTTCGAACGAAATGTTTGGTTTATGACAGCAATATCTCAAAAACTATTACATGTACAGTGTCTGTTAGGCATCAAATTAAAGTTAGATAAATACATAACAAAGTAGGTTATCAATATTTTTTTCTTAGAAGCAGTATTTTTCATGATATTCACAAAAAGTTGAAATCTCGGTGTTCGGACAAGACTTTTGGTTTATGTCAGCTATATCTAAAAAAAATATTAGATACTCCATACATAGAAGAAACGGATGTTCAAATATCGAACACCGAAGGGATCGTCAGCCAGGATAACTCGTTGGAAGGAGCTCCTAGTGCAAAATAACATGGATGTTATATATAAACCAGAAAAGAAAATATGGTGGCCGATTAGTTGTCTCGAGTCAAGAACGCCGTGGAACAAGAAAATGGGGAACCGTCAGTTTCTGCGGGAATAGACATCAAAGAGGAAGATTAGGATGAAGCGGAAGAAGATGACAGGGAAGAATCATCGAATAACGAGAGTTTGGCTTAAGAAAGACCAGGAGACATAGAGGAAATGGAGGAAATAATTAATGACAAGAAGAGACAAATTATTTGGAAGACGAATGACCAAAATTAATCATAGTGAGTACGGGTGAAGTGAAAGAACGACGATCTGGTCGCAACTAGGCGTGAAGAATGACCAGATCTGTAGAATGTTGAATAATGTTTCGAAGCCTAGAGAAAAGCATCACCTGTATATTTGGAAAGAAACAGTTTGGGAGAAGATCAAACGGATATGGCGTGATGAACAGATGGGAATGGACAGGACATTCGTTCGTTCCAAACTGATGGTGGAAACCTATTTGGAAGACGAACAACAACGAGAAGTAGTATCAGGGTAAGCTTAGCGTACCATCAGGGTAAGACTAATCACCGTGGAATCCTTGAGACTATGCAAGCGTTAAAGAGAAGATACTTTTGGTGGAGAATGAGTGAGACTATATCAGAGGTTGTAGAAAGCTGCGAGTTTTGTCTACGTTCTAAGTACGACACACATCCAACTAATCTAAGACAGGAGAAGACACCTACCACAGATTCAAAGATTTAAAAATCGACACACTTACATGGAAGGGATACAAATGGATGACCATGGTTGCCCTTGACTCAGTAAGGCGGCAATGGTGCACCAGGTGCAGGATAGGTCTTCGGAAGCAGTATTGGCAGCTCTGTGCTTCTGGTTTCAGTTCTACGGAGTTCCGGAAAGCATCTCATCTAATGATGGAAGAGAATCTGACAACTCTTTGATACGAAAGGAAATGAATGACTTGGGTGTGATATGGACCTCAACCCACCAGGACACCCCAAAAGTAGAGGAGGCGTAGAATGGCTTCACGGAACGCTGAGTGATCACCTTCGATTGTAACAGATAGACCAAGGATTGGAACCGGACGTGGCAATGCCAAAGGCAATCGCGGCATACAATCATTCGATGCACATCGCTATGGGGTTTTCGCCGATCGAGATCCTTTTCGGGCTTTGTGGAATCCGGCGGGACAATGAGGGCACGGTGGCTGACGGTGACGAGATAAGCAACAATCATGTCACTAAGAAAAAGCTATGGGAAAAATTCCGGCGAAAATTGGAGAGAGAAAAAGCCTAGAGTGCAGCTTGGGAGAATATAAACCTTTCACATAAGAAAGGAACGATAAAAACTGGGACAACTGTATATAGAAAGTTGGGATCAAACAGGGGTAAAGAGATACAGCGATACGAGGGACCATTCAGGGTGATAATAAGAGAACATAATGTTGTAACTATTGAGAGTATTGGAGAACCCAAAAAGCGCAGGACGGTTCATATTGAACAACTTCAATTGTTCATATTGAACAAGTGCACTTACCTAAACTCCTGCGCAAGAGTAATGTGGAGTGTCCTTATCTCAACTTATCGGTTTTGTTATGTTTTCTTAAGTGGTGATTTAACTTTTGTTTAATTTATCTTTGATTATGGCGATGTACTGAATAATTTATGTTCCATTTTTTTTTAATTGTATAAAGTCATGATTTCATTTATGTTTTTCTTTACTTTTAGTTTGTAATGGAGTTTATGAAAATAGTCAATGATTTGATTTGTTATTGTAAATAGTTATTGTTGTTGTATTTTATATTAATTAATGGCCTCTCGCGTGCTCAATACGGACTTCGTAAAGAGCGATCCATGATAGATACTGTTGGATTGGTAATCGAGATGGCCCGCACATCAATTGCAGGAGCAAGGTGGAGGAGAGGTACTAAGTGTTGTGCAGCAATCATCACACTAGACGTGAAGAATGCCTTTAACACTGCAAGATGAACCTGTATAATAGATCCCCTACGGACTATAGGGGTACCAGCCTATCTTATGAGAGTTCTTACAAACTACTTCAAAGATAGAGTTCTGTTCTACTTTTCAGACATTGGCCAAAGAATATATGAGGTGACTAGTGGTGTCCCACAGGGCTCGATATTAGGGCCTCTTCTGTGGAACGTCATGTACGACGAAATCTTCAAAATGACAATGCCGGAGGGAACCACAGTTTTGGGATTCGCAGATGACGTTGCAGTTGTAGTAGCGGCGAAGTACTTGGAAGAAGTTACACTCATCGCTAATCAGGCTATGCTACGGTACGAGGTTGGCTGTCTTCGGTAGGCCTACAACTTGCAGATCACAAGACCGAGGTTCTCCTAGTAACTAGCAAGAAGCAGACTGAGTCTATCACTGTCACGGTTGGTAGGCACGAAATTCGTTCCCCGTAGCTTAAAACACCTAGGAGTCATGATCGATGCACGTATCCGCTTTAATATTCACGCAGAGTATATTAGCGCTAAATCTGCTAAAGGAGCATCCTTTTTATCACGCCTTATGCCAAACGTCAGAGGTCCCAAAGAAAGTTGCCGAAGGCTTCTGGCTACTGTTGTCCCCTCCATTATGTTATATGCAGCCCCGATTTGGAAAGAAGCGATGGCACCATATCATACAGGAGACAGGAGGTGCAGTCGCATGCCTCACCAAAATTATCTGCGTTTCAGTGCCAAAAATATCTCGTTTACCCCCTGATGATTCGTTTTACCCTGATGGTACGCGAAGGTCACCCCTTTTTGCCTCTTGTCTTGCGGTTCATCCCTACCTGGTCCGACTGTCACCGTTTAATTTTCTTCCATATCACTGGATTCCCCAGATAAAGATGGTATGTTCTATCCGGCTTGGACATGTCTGTGAGTGGCCGACAAAGTTGGTCTTCCTGCGCTCCCGGTGTTGACCAGATCGTGGTAACCGAACTCCTTATATATCTACCATATCCTATCTTCATCAACCCTGTCGTCCTAGTCTTCCAGACAATTTGAAGGAGTTTATCGTTGATAATCTCTTCCATTTCCGTGGGTCTTCCTCCTTTAGAGCTGTTGACTCCTGATTTCGGTGAGTCTCGTTCCGGCCTTTCCGGGTCTTCTTCTTCCCCCGACGTCCATTCCCTTTGAAATTGCCGGACATCCCCGGACGGTTACCCTCATTCTTACTCTATCGCATTAATGGTGATAGCTGGACAGCCAATCCGCGACAATATTCTCCCTATCCGGCTTGTACACTATTGGCTAAGGAGCTCTTTCTACCGGATGATCCTTGCCGACGACTCTTTTAGCTTACCCACATACTGCAGACGTCGGTGGTCCGTATGGACCCAGAATCTCCTACCAAAAACATAGGGTAGAAAATGGTCCCCGGCCCAAACGATATCCAACAACTCTCTTTCAAAAGCTCTGTATCGTGTTTCTGCTTCCGTCAATCGCCTACTGCCAAATTCTCTCCCTGCATCCGATGAAATCCTGTCGGCAATGCCGTAGAACTGGAACCACTTTCTCAACGCTCCTAGTACTGCCTCTGCTAATTTTTCCTTAATGAGATGTTACATAGCTAATTAAAAGATTAAAGAGGTCTATGGCCGTTATCCATTTATAACCCTTCCAGGAGAAGGTGTCCATTTGAAGGTCTGCAAGGGGGGTGTCAGCCGTGGTCGTTTCTTCCTGTATCACTTTTGGTGGGTGCCGGTCATATTTTGTGCTAAGACACACGTCATAAGTACCTACGACCTCCTGTATAGTTTTCTTCATACCCCACCAAAAGTATCTACGTTTCAGAACTTGCATAGTCTCGTTTACTCCTCTGTGAATCGTCTTCCCCTGATGGTACGCCAACGTCACTTCTTTCTGCTGCTCCTCATCCCATATTGTATCAACCATCCTCAAGCACCGCATGAACACGCGGTCTACCCCTAAATCGCCAGAGTCTTTTAATCTTTTACCACCCTTTTAATTATTGCCCACATAAATATGGTAAGTCCCCCCGCCCTTGGAAGCATCTTTTAGTGCTCTACAAATGAGGTCTTCCTTGGCTCCCCGCCGAGACCATAAGGTGTTTATCGTACTGCATCGGTAGCTGCTATAATCTACTTTCATCAGTCCGGACGTTCTCGTCTTCCAGATCTTCATCGATGGCATTTACCATAAGCGCTCGAGATAGCCAATCAGCCACTACGTTTTGTATCCCCGGTTTGTACACTATGTCGATATTGTATTGATTGAGGAGTTCTTTCCAACGGGGAACCTCGCAGAGGACTCCTTCAATTTACCTACCCATTGAAGGAAGCGGTGGTCAGTCTGTACCCTGAATTTTCTCCCAAATACATAGGGTCGGAAATGATCTACGGCCCATACTATCCCCAATTCCCTCTCCAGTGCGCTATATCTCGTTTCGGCATCCGTAGACGCCTTACGGCTTGCATACGCAACTGGGCGCTCCGCTCCTTCCCCCTCCTGAGATAACACTGAACCAAGTGCGTACTCGCTAGCATCTGTCGTAACAGTGAGTTGCCGTTCGAAGTTAGGAAAGGCCAGGACAGGTTCCTCCTGCAGTTGTTCCATACACATGCGGATATTATTCTCCATGGCAGGGGTCACGATCATCCGGCTTCCTTTCTTTAAGAGGTTATTAATGGGTACCAAACATTCTGCCATTTCTGGCACAAATCTTCGATAATAGTTAAGGGTACCAAGCAACCTACGAACTCCCTTAACATCCCTTGGCCCAGCCATCTTTTGGATCGCCTCAGTCTTCAGTGGATCAGAGATTCACAGATGTGGATGTCCTGAGATCACATGTCCTAAAAAGTTAATTTGCTGACCTAGCACCGACTTTTCATGGGACAGTTTCAACCCAAATTGTTGATTCCTCTACTTGCCAAACACGTGAAGGTCGTCCATGTAGACCTAACACATGGATTCATCCAAATCTCGTAGAAATTCGTCCATCAGCCGTGCCCATGTAGTCCCGCCGGATTCCACAAAGCCCGAAAAGGATCTTAAACGGCGAAAACCCGTTTGTACTTTCAAGACTCCCTTACTAAATCTCCAATGGTTCAATCCTATTTCCACCTCCCCCTCTTACCTCACAAGGGCCACCTAAGGTGATTAACCTACACTGACATACTTGAATTCGGTGTGCTCTCTCTCCACTACACAACTTCTCCACAGCCTCTCGGCTTAAGATAGTACTGGAACTACCAGTGACTACCAGTGTCTACCAGACACCTCACTCCTGCAATGTCTATTATAGGCAAACCGCCGTGTTCTTCTCTCATATGGTTGATCTCCAACGTGCGGCAGCCCCTCTGTGGGTACGCTCCTCAGAACTCTTCTCGTGTTCTAGCTGCTTCTCCTTTTCGTTTCCAAGTCCACCTCTTGCCTTGCTGGCTATCATCTCTCTCATAGTCCCCTGCTTCAGTTTCTGTTCCTGAGATCTCGGACATCTCCGTGGATACACTCATGGATCCGTTCGTCCTTCGAGAGATTACCCTTCTCCGTAATCTCTAAGCATTGACCTCCATCGGTTCAGGCACATTTTGCTCCCTTCGTCGATACATATAGGGACACTGTCGAGCTATATGTCCCTCTGTCCCACATTCAAAACATCGGGTGCGGGGACATTGTGCTACCAGGTGTCCAGTTTTACCACTCCCATGGCACTTGCGGTCCTCCCGCCGAACATTGTTTCGGGGTTTAACTTGGCTACTTCTATTTTCCGTGTTACTATTTCTCTCTCTTCTACTATCTCTTTGGTCTCTTCTTCTCCAAGGGTTTGGCATGTTTCTTGGCCGATGATATTCCATCCGAGTCCACCCTGACTCTTCTACTTCCATTTGACCCTCCACCTCTCTAGCGCTTGTATCAATGAGATCTTGAGCACATTCCACAAACGAGCGGTCTCTCGGCATTCCCACTTTCTTC
>NW_027112617.1:170154-248053 GCF_000696795.3 Halyomorpha halys | reverse complement strand
TGCCTTCTTTAATCTTTCTTTGATGACCTTCCACGAGGTCTCTTCATCTGCCTGAATCTGATTAAGGATACTTCTTTTTACACGGCAGACTACCGCTGCTTTCAGTGCTTTTGCATCCTCGTTGTCCAATAGACCTCCGACATCTTCGCTTCTATTCGCCCCATCAGGCGATCGCCCTCTTTTAAAAAATGATTTAATTCCCCGGTCTTTCCGGTGAGTTTTTCTAGGTCCGATACCGCCTTTCTCAGGTCCTGGGCAGTTGCCGTATGGACCTTGATCCATTTTAGCGTCGTGGCATGAAATTGCGCTAAAGAGACTTCTGGTAATGGTTGAATCACCTGCGGAGGTGGGTTGGCAGCTCCTAAAGCTTGGTTGACTGCAGTTTGAGGTTGGTTGTTTTTGTTCATATTCTCAAGGTTCAGAACTGCTCTTCTCACTAATCCGTTACTGGTCATAATTCAAAGAAAATAATGAAAAAAAAATTTCCCGGGTTTCGGCACCAGTTAAGTATCGGCGAAAGCCAAATGTCAAAAAATAGAAGAAGGAATAAGATGTAACACGTGTGAACTGCTGTAACATACTAACTTTTTTGGGTTCGGTACATCTCTTTATATACATGCGATCAGCTGATCTCCTCAGTCATCGAAGTAACGGCTGACTAAGGCTATAATTTCCCCCCACCAGTTTACGAACAATCCTCAACAAATAAAAAAACTGCTTACTCTTATTTATCTATATATTTTGAATGAACTTTTAACTTACACTCGGTGTTGACTCGTTGGAATGTTCGAATTTCATCTAGGGAAATTTGAACTCGATCAAACTTGGTGTTTTCTAGTAAGGTTGGAAAATCGTTTCTACTGTCATGATAACTTAAAAAAATTATGTTATGTATTTTATATACCTTTGTTATATTAAAGTTTAATTTGAAAGCTCAGTTTCTCTTTATTTACTAGAAAATATATAAGATTTCAACAAATAATTTAAATCCTCCTGTACTTCAGATCAGCAGTCTATGACTTTACATTTAAGTTAATTTTTATTAATTCTATAATTAATTTATTATGTGAAATTTAAACATTAATGCCAGACAGGGGGTGCGCTCGGCGGGGAATAGCCAGGGGTGGGGCGGAGGGGAGTGGGGGACTATATAGGGAGCCGTGGTGTAGCGGCGACCATTCACACCCCGACCATGAAGGCTTTCCTCCTTGCCATCCTGGCCGCCGTTGTCGTAGCCAGGCCGGCACACGACAAGCTCACCGCAGTACTCTACCAGCTCAATGAGGAGCAGCTCAGCATCCTCGAAGGCTCGAGCTGGGAGGAGATGCAAGGAGACTCACCCAGTCCGGGCAATGAGACCAAGTCCATCAAGGAGAGGTGAGTTGTCCTAAAGAAAACTTAATGTTATAGTTTTTAAACTTCACTAAGCTTAATATGATACTTGTGTATTGTAGATCATCAGGAACTCAATCGAAGTGGCAAAAAAAAAAAAAAGCTAAGTAAATCTCGATTAGCCGAAAAGCTTCTATAATGAAGTATTTACTAACTTAATTTAATTTAACACTGTTTTTAATGGTTCTTCGGCTAATTTCCTGATAAACTATAAATCACATACACCTAATGCAGTAAAAAAAACAACTATCCTATATATAAATCAAATATTACTCCTTGTAATTTATGATATCCTATCATTTTTTGTCACTTTGACTGATTTTATGATAAACCACAAACCCCATAAACCTAATTCAGTAAAAAAACTTAATATAAATCAAATATTACTCCTAATAGTTTAAGACATCCTATTAGAAATGTCAACAGATATAATATCGCATATTATAAAAAAAACAACGTTGTTACTTGAAATATCTTACAGAATTGTTTTCTCCTTATTAGATATTAGGTACCACAGCTCCATCGGGGAAAATTTGAAAACTCACTTATGCAGAATGTTACGAATTAGTATAAGTGAGACCTCCACCGAAAAGGATCCGGTAGTTGGGTTTGTTTTTATTGTAAGACCGATCGTAACGAATGGAAGCCAAAGCCTGTCATCAAATTAAAGCAATAATAACAATAGTGTCAGTAATAATTTAGATTTTTTTTAATTTATCACCGCTGGAGCTTGTTCCGTACTTGTTACTATTTTAATTCCTCCTAATTCCAAATAATGCATAAATTAATTTATAAATGAGCCAATAGATAAAACAAGTAAAACTGAATGACTTTCCAAAATTTTATAATTTACACAGTCCTGTTTAGTAACTTATAAAAATATGAAATTTTTTACAATATAGTACACCATTTTTTTTATTTTTGAAGTCTCAAAAATATTTGTACTCCTGGTTATGCCTTTATATAGAGATTTATTTCAGTATTTTTTTTTTTTTTTTTTTTTACAGAGAACGTAAACTCATGAATTAACTATTTTTAATTATTTTGGAGAATTTCATTTAAACGATTTCTACCGAAATAACTGTAAGAAACAACCATTCTATCAATTGTTTTCAATGATTTATGATTATTTTTAGAAATAGTTTTTAACCAGTAATTAATAAAATAATTCTTATACAGTCATCAATTATATTTATTTTTTCTAAGAAATTATATTTATGAGCTAAAGAAATACGCCTTCTGGGAAAACAATTCAATATAAAATTAAATTGAGCACATCACACATCTGACACAACGTCAACAAGTGTCTAACAAAACCATTTTTTAAGTATTATTATTAATTTGATTCCTTGCAATAAAACTGAAATGAAATGCGTTTTATTAACATTTGTTAATGACGTGGTCGTATTTAATCAGCCATACCAATAATTATTTTTCCCGGAATATCTAATTTTTTAAAACAAATAAATTTTAAATATAACA
The DNA here is from genome assembly GCF_000696795.3 of Halyomorpha halys. Classification (NCBI taxonomy): domain Eukaryota; kingdom Metazoa; phylum Arthropoda; class Insecta; order Hemiptera; family Pentatomidae; genus Halyomorpha; species Halyomorpha halys. The sequence continues at coordinate 245,179 of NW_027112617.1, read as the reverse complement.
CTTAATTTTCAAAGGAATGATTAGAATTTGTTTAGAAATTGTTTAAATAAAATTCGTTCACAAATTTTACATAAGATACGTAGTCTTAGTAAAAAAAAAAAAATGTATGCTACTTACTGTATAAAAAAGAGATACAGAAATAAATCTGCACATAAAGGCAGAACCAAGAGTCTATAGATATTTACATGATTTAAAAAAAAAAAAAAAAAATATGAAGTACTATATTTAACGAAATCTACTATCTTTACAGGCTACTAGATAGGACTGTGTCCATTCAGTTTTAATTGTTTATAACTATTGGTTTATTTATTGATTTATTGATGCATTAGTTTTATCTTTAATTATTTAACTTTTATTAGAAGTTTTATATCTGTACTATATCATTCCCTCTGGTAAATCAAAACTCATATTAATACTGGTCATAAATGTTTCTGACAGTTTAAGATTTATAAAAATTATGCTCTGATCCTGTCAGAATTTTAAATTCACATTTATTGAAGACTGTATCGTATTTAATGAGTGATACAGATATTTGATAATTTATAATATAATATTCTATGATATTTTTTTTAATCATGTAAAAAAAATGGTTTAATTTTCATATTTCAGTTTAGTTCTGTACATAGCTATAATATTTCTTAATATAATCGCTACAATAGGTCCTATTGTAATAGCTATAATAGTTCTTCTCATAAATAGTTTTTCTTATAAAGTGAACTTAAATTGTCTTCAATCATTTCTGATTTGTTTAGAAACATTCTAAAAAGATTACAAAACGATCAACAACGCCTTGACTGTCTTCAACCATTTTAAATGATTACAGAAATTAATACTAGTTATATAGAATAGGCGTCATTTTATAGTATATTCCTTGCTCTTTCATTTGATATGCAACACTACTTAGTTTAGGATAAGTCAACATTTCTCAGAAAGGTCATATTTGAAATTTGTCAAATTTATTTCTTGAATAGGTTATGTTAACATATATAATAGTACAAAATATAATTGTAGGACAATGGCTTCAATGTTAAGCATATTAAAATCTAGAATTTCATTCTCATAAATTTAACAATTCATTCATATTAATTATCTCAATAATATTTTTATGTTACAAAATGTTAAAGTTTTCATGAAAATAAACATAACCCAGATCTGAGTTCATTTAAAACCTACGCTGGAAATATTTGTGAAACAAATTCAATGAAATCGGCAGCTAATGAAAATGAAAGAATCTTCTGATAGATTTCTTTCTTGATTTATTAACTTAATTATTGTAGAGGTTTAGGTTAGTTTTATTAATAATTAATATGAATTAATAGTTCAATTTATGAGAGGGGAGTTTTAGTTTCTAATTCTTTTAACATTTTTGTCCGCATTTATATTTTCTCCTGTGATTTATAGTAATACAAACTATTTTAGGAATAAATTTAAAACATTTAGAGAATGTGTTCCCAGAAAAAAATTTTTATTAAAAAAAAAGAAAATTAAAAAATTTACTTTTTGGGAAAATGCTGTACCATTACTAGCATTCGATGGACCCACTCATAAGAATTTATAATTAAATTGTTTCATTTCGAAGAATTGGATTATTCAACAATTGACTATTTTTTTAATAAAGAATAATTATATAATAAAACAAAAATTTTAATTTGTTTGTTTAAGGCCAGATTCAGGATGTTTTAAGTATTAATTATGGTCCATAAATGGTATTATTATTTTTTACTTACAACACTTTAGCAGCCTTGAATATTCAAATCAATTATTTTTTCAATTTAGATCTACAAAAAAAAGTTTGTTCCAAAATACACCGTGCACTTCAACTAGTTAGATAAAAAAGTGTACATATTTATATACATATAAAAATATTATTTTATTACATTATGAGTATTGACATGTATCAGTATCTTTAAATCCATTTTGTTATAAATTGAACTTGATAACCAAAAGTGAATTTTTATTGAGGCTAGAAGGATTAACCCTAAAGCATGAAATGTTAGATTTTGTTTTTTTTTTAACAAAGCGAAGTCGAATTTTGTAATCTAATAGTAAAATCCAAAGGAATTTGTTTTCAAAAGGCCGTAGAAAATGGAAATCAGTTAGAAAACCAGACCGGGTATAACTTAATTTTGCCTATTACGGTTTGATATGACGCTAACTAAAGTGATTGTCTGAGTTCCCAATGTTTGTCTCAAAAGGAAACGTATCGTCGGTATTCAGCACTTTTTTTTTTTTTTTATCTAATCTATATTTTTTAGATATTATTACTATTACTTCAAAAAAGTAAAATAAACATTCATCCTTTTGATTTATATTTTACTAATAATTTTGTTTAAAATTATGTTACCATTCAATTGTTAGGTGTATTACTTTTTTTTTGTATTCATGATGTTCCCTGCTACTACAAAAATTTATTTATAGAAATAATTTGTTTTAAAAAATATCTTGTACTAAAAAGAAAAAATTTATGAATTAAAAACCTTTCAATCTTTGATATTAAAAAAGTACTGAATTTGTACAAAATGATTTTCTCTATAAGTCGAGTGTAATACAATACTTCTAGAAGCTAAAACGTGGCTTTTTATTAGTTTGCAGAAGGTTATTATAAATATATAAACCGTTGGAACATCAGAATTCAGCAAAGAAATAATGTTTTGAATTATTTTGCCACATTACTAATATTTACTTTTTCCTAGATGTGCGTCACTTTTCTTCTTAAGGGATAACGCTCCTCCATTACGTTGACAGTGATAGTGAAATGTAAGAATGGCCATGAGGGAAAGAGGGAAGTTTACCTCATGATTGGTGGATGCAAAGATCAGTAGATAAATAACTCAAGGTTTTTTTTTTCTTTCTCTTCCAGTTATGCTATGTTTATCAACCTACATCAAATTGTTATTGCTAGATTGCTTCTTCTCGGACAAATCTTTATCGAAAGGCAATTCTTAAATCGGTTAAAAATCTATCTGTGATTAAAATGTGAGTATAGGTTTTATTTACTAATCGATTTCTCAGTCAAAATTAACAGTAACATTGGAAAATTATTCCCATTATTACACTAAAGCAGTTTTACTTTGTCGGTCCTCTACGTCTACAGATTGTTGGTTTAAATTTCCAACATCCTTTCAATAAAATAGTTACCTGAAAACTTATTAAAATTAAATTGAAAATAATTCCAAATCAACTAAAAAATGAACATACATAATTTGGATTGATTTTAGTTTTAATTCGTATTTTTATTTTCGTACCCTCCATTGAAAATAAGGAATACTTATTTACAATGATGCCAGTTTAAGTGTGCTGCCTTCTTCTATTTCTTCGATTTCCCGGAACAGCGGGTTGGTGCAGGCCTTCAGCACATCAAAAAATTTGATCTGTCTCCGGCTAATGTACTCCGGCACAGAGGGCAGCTGGAGCTCATCGTGGATGACAGTTTTTCTGGCCCTCTGTAACGCTGTTCCTCCTACTATCGTCCGAAGGACAGAGTTCTGGAAGCTCTGCAGTCTGTTGAGCGTGGTTCTAGACATGTGTTTGAGCAGGGGCGCACTGTAGAGCAGCGTCGGTCTAATGACAGCTTTGTATATCTGGAGATTGAGCCTGAGCGAGAGCTACGGAGATTTTAGCAGATGATGCAGACGATAGCTCTTCAGACGAGCGAGCTTCAGTCTCTCACGAACATGGCTAGAAAATGTGAGATGGCGATCGAGTGTAACTCCCAGATAGAGCAGGGAGGTGGAGATCCGCTATGCGAGAGGAGGCTGATGGGGCGATAGTGCTCAGTCACATCACCCTTCTTACCAGGCTTGAGTAGAGGAATGACAATGGCTCGCTTCCAGATGGTCGGGAAGTAGGCGTTGACATGCATGCGTTGAAGACGTTAAGGAGAAATGCCTCGCCCCTCCTCGGCAGCATTCTAAGCACCACATAAGGAATACCATCCTCTCCGAATGCCCTATTTCCCTTGGTAAGTCACAGCGTCGACTCAAGCTGGTTAAAGGTAGAGAAGAATGTCTTCTCATTAGGAGATGGTGATGAGCTTGGTGGTGGTGAGGGAGCACTATACGTCCTCTCAGCATCCCTAGCGGCATAACTGGCAGCGAGAAGATCCGCCTGTTCCTCAGCCGTCAACAGATCATCGGCCGATGTGAGATGCACACTCTGCATCTAGTTGACGAAGGTCCGCACAAGCTTCCTAAACTGACGATGATCGTCATGCGTCCTTCGCAACTGGTCATGCCATAACATTGTTTTCCAATCCCGCATGAAGCTGGCAATCTGCCGTATCATCGCATTGATGGGAGGTTTCAAACCAGAGTCCCTCGTCCGATTGAAGATATTGCGAAGATTGTTACGCTGACCTATGAGGGCGAGAATGTGCTGCGGTGGCTTCCTGATGGCGTTGGGCTGCGGTGCAAACTTGAGGATAGTCAAGTCATCTGCATCCTGTATGGTGGAAGTGATGACCTCTACAGCTTCCGACGTCATCAGTGGAGTTATCCGTGGAAGAGCCATCTCAACTCAGGACTTGAACCCCTTCCAGTCTGCTTCATGAAGGAGGTACTTGGTCGCCGATGGTGTGGCTGGAGTGCCCTCAATCTTGTACAGTACCGGCCGGTGGTCAGAAGTTCCATAGGCCAATGCCTGGCAATCAGTGACCGTGTGGAAGTCCCTGGTGAGAAGCAGGTCCAGTGTCGAAGTCCTCGATGGAAAGCCCGTGTGTCGGAAGGTGTGCACCTCAGGATGGTAGACTGCAAGCGCAGTCTTGGTTATGAAAGTCCCCATGGGGTTATTGCTGCCACACAGCCAGGCGGTATGACGGGCGTTTAGATCCCCAAGGACCACATACCTGCTTCTTGTCTGGGCATGCTGTAACAGTAGCTTCAGCTATGTAAGGCATGTCCTAGGTCTGTAGAAGCACGTGAAAGTGTAGCGGTGTTTGAGTCTCACATCCACCGTTATCTGGTGCGTGCCATCAGCCAGTTCGATCGGGTTAGCGATGAGCCTCGACGGAACGTCTCTTCTTGTTAAGATGAGCACGCTGGCAGTTTTACCAGTGTGTCAGGCCTCTCGGTGAACATTGTATCCTCGAAAGTGTAGGCGTGATGTTGCAGGAAGGATCACGTCAGTCAGGGCAACGACCGAAGGTTTGTACTGCTGCAGGAGAATTTCAAGTTAAGCCAACTTCGACAGAAGACCTCGGATATTGTAGTTGATCACTATGTGCTCAGTCATGACGTTGCTCGATGATCTTGGTAATGGTGTTGAGGAGAGTCATCATCTAGTACATTCTGGAGCACATTTTCTCAACTAGGGATATGAGGATCGAGGTTTCTTACACAAGAAACCTCGATCCTCATATCCCTAGTTTTCTACACAGAAGTTGGCTGTAGAAGGCTGTGTAGGTGCAGGTGGCTGGGTCGTGAAGTGATCTGATGAACGTAGGATGTCGTTGAACCCGAGGTTCCTCTCTACTAGGAGGCTCGGTAGTCGAAAAGGAGTTCCGGTTAGGGCAGGTGCAGTCCCTTGTCTTCTCGCTCTCGCAACATCACGCAACTTGATCGCAATAAATAAATTTTAAAAACAAACATATATATCAATACATAAGTGTAAACTAGTGGCGGCTTTTTCTGTCGATGTCCGAAAGCCTGCTTCACAATTGTGCAAAGTACATTTCCGCTAACTTGTGGAGCAATAAAATTAATGGTTCTCTCTTTCAGGAAAATTAAAACTTTTTAATTATTATTTTTATTGAACAGGTATAGATTTTATATCTAGTCAAAAAAAATTCGAAATCCTTCTACGGTATTTTCCACACTTTTGTCCAGTAGTATTTTTCCTAAAGAAAGTAGGAATGTACTTGTGCTGTGCCGCACGTTGTGCAGACCCGTTCCGAAATTCAACTCTAAGAATTCAAAAAAGCAGTTAGTTCATACCTCTTGGTTTTTGACTCATAGGAAACTAGGGTGGTTACTGACACAAAATAAACCTTTATACCAAACTTTTTCTATTTTGCGCGTTGTACACAGGCGTTCCAAAATTCAACTTTAGAAATTCAAAATTCGATTATTGTTGGTTTTGAAGTTACTTTAGTAATAAACATCATTATTAGTAGAAAAATCATAAAAATAAGAAGTAGGCAGTAATTAAATTTTATTGAACAATTAAATAAAATAACCAAAAAAACAGTTTGTTAAGTAAAATGTTTTTCAAATATCAATATTTACCAACCACTCATATACTTTTTATCTGCTCTTTTGTTATATAAATAAATCGTGGTTAGGAATCATATGGAAGCTAGTTAAATATGCTACAAAAAATATTGTAATTGGTTTTTTTTGTTAGAATAGTGGTATTTATGATATTTGCAAAATATATTCACAAAATGTTGATTTACCATTTTTCTGAGAAAACCTTTTCCTCATAACGGAATCCGTTATTAGATGTACAGGTACAGATGTCTGTTAGGAATCAGATTAAAGCTAATTAAATATACTATATAGAAGGTTATTATTAGATTTTTAGCAAGAGTAGTAGTTTTCATTATATTTGCAAAATATATTTAAAAACGTCGATTTCTCGTATTTCTGACGAAAAATTTTGCTGATGAAAGCTATATCTTAGGAACTATTAGATGTCCAGATGTCTGTTAGGCATCAAATTGAAGCTTGCTAAACATTCTAAAAAACAGCAGAAGTCATCATTCGACATAACGAGTCTAAAGAGGATACCTAAAAAATACCTGCATTAGCATAATTTTAAGTTAAACAAGAAGAATAAAAGAAGTTAGTAACGACTTGTACATATTTACCAATTAGTACTTTTTAAACTTTGGGTTTTTGTATCATAATATTAAAAATCGTCATTATTCTTATTATATAAATTTAATTAAAAAATATATCTTATCCTTTTTCCCATCCCCTCATTTTCATGCCCAAATGAGTAATAATGTATTTCATTATTATTTTTTATCCATTTTTTTCTTTCTGTATATTTCATATAGTTCTAATTTCATGTGCTTATTAATCGAATAACATGTAAAATTTAAAAAAAAAAAATACATACATGAAATAGGCTAGAAATATCTTACTGAATATAACACAAATTTTGAAAGTTGAATTTTATATTTTGCCTACACAAGCTTGGCAGACAGGTTTCTTTTGTGTCAGTACTAACTCAAGTAAACAAATTTCAGATGCGTAAAAAAATTAGTAAATAAAGCAGAAGATATAAATGATAAATAGAAATTAATTCGAATTTCGAGTTTCCAAAGTTGAATTTTGGAACGCACGGCACTACAAATAATCAAACAAATAGGTGGGGGAAGTAAATAACTAATAAAATAAAAATATATATAATTCATTTGAAAAAATTTAAATATTCTTTTAACAATTAAATTTTAATTTATATTAGAAAACGAAAATAATAAGTGACTTCTTTCTGTCAGTGACCTTAATCAGACATGAAAGGGAGATTATGGACACCATTATAAAATGCCATTCAATATCTCATTGCTCTACACTATTCATACTACTTATTTTTTAACAATTCTGTGGAAAAGTTGTTCAACAAATACAATATTTTTTAAGAACTTTAGTAAGTATAATACCCAAGTATTGTAATTATATGTGTTATTGTATGATAAGGATTTATGATTCCTTGATAAATCTAAATTCATAGAATATTTTTTGGGATTGATCTAATTCTTAATTTTTACATTTTATTTTCTATATCCCATCAAATCAGTCCAAATGTTAATATAGAAGGTTCGAATGGAGTTGAGGTTTTAATAAAGCAATACATACAGTATGGATTTATGGAAAATGTGAGTATAAAGTTAATACATCATTTACTGGTTGGTTTGTAACTTAGTAATATTTATTTTTAGCAACAAACAAAAGATTAGAAATTTTATCTGAATTCATTAAATCAATTTCTACTATATTTTTTATTATTTAATATGATTTAATGTTATTGGATGGTTTTTAGTTCAGATGAGACAAGGACTAATGAAATCTTTACCGATTAGTTGTTAACTTAATTTGAGAGATTTCATCATCTTCGCCTTAATTTACCAATAATAACCAGCTTATGTGTGTATAGGAATGAAGAAATTATTTTTCAAATTCTATATTACCTTTTTCGTGTCCCCTGGATACTTCTTAAAATTTCATTTTCTTCATAACTTTTCATATTTAAGCAAACAGGGTAGCTCCAATAAAGAGTTGTTTTTTTTTTTCATTCACTGCCGATATTAATAGAATGTTTTGAAAAATAAGTGTTTCTTTATACAAGTGCTGCAAAAAAAAAAAATTAAATTGGAATCTCCTAAAAATTCGACCATGATTCTTGTTTCTGAGTTCAGCTTCTACTCAGAAAGCATAGGATGGGGGTATAACGTGTTATTACATTTATTTCACATGTTGACAGATAAAAAACAATTTTCAGCTCTGTATCTTTTGTAATTTTCTGAAAATTAATCCTGCTTCAGGAAAAAAGGTGCTATTCAAGGCAAAGTATTAAAAATGTATCATAGCGTTATAATGCAAGATTTCTTTAACAGAGAACTTTCATTTTAGCCTGCTTTTTGGCTGCCAATTTTTTACCTGTCAATTTCACATTTCAATATAACCACTTATCCGATGAAAATGAGACACATGATGGCAAGTATGAAATTTAATCTAAATTGCACCAACTACGATACTTTGCGTAGCTTGAAATTATTCTGTATTTTTATAATTATTAGTTATTAAAATTATTTAATCAGATAAATAAGATATAACTTGAGTATTTTAAAATCATAGCCTAAATTCTGAAAAATTTATATATTTATTTAAAAGTGAGCCTACTATATTTTTCAGGATTACATTCAATGCCCGCCTTATTGATAGAATTACCATTTTAAAATTTCTTAAAAAGCTCTATTCTCAATTTCTAGTCATTCATTCCGAAATGTCGAAATCCGTAGTTACAATCCTTAGAACATAAATATTACTTTGTTAAAATTTATTGACATATAAATGAAACCTCCATCAGATGGGCATCACAGACATGCCTGTATGCAACATGGGTGACATTGATGGTGATCAAATTTTAATGTGTATTGGCCTTAAAAAACATTCAACGAGATGCAAACCAACTCAAGGCAAAAGTAAACTCATATTGGGCAGAATATGACAAATAAAAAAATATGAATGATATATTTGACTATATTCTGCAGAAAAGATCCAACCCTCAGGTTTTTTAATAGAAAGTAAGGCCAATACTTTTTCATCATATTCATCGTAGGAGACAAAATCCGCTCGTATTACATTACTTCGTTGGAATGTTTTAAAAAAAATAAAGTAATTTACAAAACAAATTGCAAGCAATAAAAATAAAAAGCTTAAAAAATTAAGGTTATTTTTTAGTGTAATTTACGATCACTGATTTTAAGTATTCGTACATAAATTTTTAACCCAGCTAATCCTTAATCTCACAAAATCTTCGAACCAAAATGAAAGGAATTAAATACATAATTGCTGCATTTAATCATCTTGTACAATAAGTTTTCAAGGAAGATTTCGTATAAGTATCAATGATTGCTTCTCAGGAATCAGGTCAATTTACAAATTATCTCCATAGTTTGATTTTTTAGGTAACGCAACGCAGTGTAGTTTCAACGTGTTATGGAAGAGATTGTATCAGTAACATGATTCAACATTATGTTTAAATTCTTGTTTTCGCTACTACATACAATTAAATTAATATTTCTCAAAATTAAAGTATAGATTCGCTTGCGTGATCCCCCAACTTTAATTTGCTAAAAATCAAAGATATAAATCATAACTATTTATTATTTTTTTAATCAATTTCTTGTATATAAGGAATTAATCTTATAATTTACTCTTTAAAATATATTAAAATGCAAAATGTATTTACTTTTTCAAGAATATACTTTTTAATCGACCATTTGAAATAAGCGAATTATATTTTTTTATTTTTTTTCATACCCTCCTGTAATGATTTTAGTGGGTATTTGGTACGTACATATAGGAGGTATGCTATATGTATAGCTGGGTGTTAAGATACCTTGGATTGCCTTTTGGCATTATTAGGAGCGAATTATATCTTATTTAATAGAGAATATAACCTTAGATTGAACGCCTTTTACGAGATGATAGGCAGGAAGCATCGAGACTTTAAAGAGAATCTTATAATTAGAGACCGGATATTCGTCCAGTTACATCTTTTGTTCCCAAGCTTCAAGTTTCGCTAACAATTTGTCATTTTATTACAATTAAATTATTATTATGGCACCACAGTTCTACGGTTTAAGATGAGGCCTCCTTAACCCCTACGAACCAATCAATCTCCACGATCTTTTGCTCTCTCTCTCTCTCCTTCTTCCAACATTGAACCACTTTAGATCCTCCTCCACATAGTCAATCCATCTGAACAGTGGACATCTTCTTTTCCGTTTTTCATCCGGTTTCCCATATAGTATCGTTTTGGAATCCTTTAATCGGGCACCTTCTCAACATGTCATATCCACCTCGATCGTGATCTGTATCACTAAAACTACGATCATGGGTTCCCCAAACAGTGCTTTGTTGTCATCTGTAACCAGGCTTCCCAGATACTTAAACTGGTTTACAGAACTACAAATCATCTTACTATTCACTTCCTTATCCCGTTATGAACTATTCATGTACAGTCTTATCTCCATTAACCTTAAATCCTAATTTAGCTGCTTCTTCTTGCAATTAAATTAATTAGTTAAATTATTTTTCATTTTATGGTTGCATATTACCAACGTACATTATTTTAAACAAAAATTAACCAAAACGTTATTGGTATGATCAATATGAATATGACTATAGATTTTTAATCAACATTGTTCTATATTGACTTAGTACTTGTTCGTTTTTTCGTTATTGGTGCTCCATATGTAAATACACAATTAATTAGCTAAGCGGAAAAACATGCTATTGAAATTTGAGGTTATAAAAAATGGAATTTTGCAAGGGAAAATATTTTTAAATATTCCTTTCTAGATTGTTTCATGTATTTTTCTAAGGCTTCAAAAACTAAAACACAGTTTTAAGAAATTGAAAAATTAAATTCCAGCCTTTCTTATAAGTATATAAAATAATTTAAAACAATCAATTTCCTCATGGCTCCTCAATTAGAGATAACATTTTAAATTTATAGTCAGAGTAATTTAGATTTGTTTGTGTTTTTGCATAAATTTACAGAGTATTTAATGAGTTTAATTTTGATTCAAACGCGTTTCATAGTCTTTACATCAATTAATCTTATAAATTTAACAATAATATTATTGCAGGGTTTGGTTATTTTATTCACATTTTAAGTTTTTGCTGCATATTATTTGGTTTAAAAAAACCCAGTCTCTAATTATAACCATCATTATTCAATCGTTCATGTGGTACCTTATTTCAACAAATTCCAAAAGTTTGGATTATTTAAAAGTGTCTCAGCTCATAGTGTATCAGTCAAATCATGTTTTTAAATATTTTCAAAGATAATTTTTTGAGGCGGAAATCATTAAAAAGGCGCAGAAGGAAACATTACACCTTTCGTTTAGCCAACTAAAATATGAGATTGTATTAGGGAAACGATACACCCGATTCATTTCCTGTGATATTCTATATCACGTAATATAGGCAACTAGAAAATGACCCAGTCAGCGTCTGCTCTTTCATCTACTCTTACATAAAAACTTTTTGTTTCGTTGCGATTTTTAGAACAACTGCTTGTCATCTGGATTTTTAAAAACATTCTGGTCATTGGTATTCTTAAAAGGATCACTGTATTTCTGAGCGTCAGTGTTTTGTTAAATAATCAATGAACAGACGAATATAGATATATGAGCTAGCTATATAAAAATATTTCTGGTAATTCATAACTTTTTTTTAAATTTAATTGAAATAATAATTTTAAAAAAATGCAACAGCTGTAAATTATCAAAAATATTAGGAATAATTTCTATATGCTATATGCTAAAATCTTTGAACAATTTAGAATAACATAAAAACCATTAAAAAACTAATTGGTTTCCAATTTGTTTTAAATTACAACATTGTAAGTAATCTCCCCAAACCTTAAATTTAAATTAATGAAACTTTGTTAGAATGTTGTATAAAAATGCTGGAGCAGTTATGAAAAAAAAATAGTATTCAAGTCCAAATTCTATTGTACCTAGAAAATACTATCCCGAATATTATAAAAAATGAATCTACATATTACATATCAATTCAACACAATGTTGTACTATAAAATCTCAAATTTTCTTAAAATCTGGCACATTTATTCTTTTTGTATGGATTTAGAAGATTTTTGAAATATTACTGTGATGTGTTTATTCGTTTTTGAATATAAAACATGTAAAGGTCACATAAATGTGTGTACAAGTCTTTGAATTTCCGTAGAAGCTTCTCTAATTTAATATAGGTCGGGGATTTTCTCATATATTCTAAAAATATAAAAATTATAATAAGAATATAAATTACATTTATAATATATTAGCATCCCTTGCATATTATAAATTAAGCTTGAAACATCGGAAGGACATATTTATTATATGTCCGTTCACATGATATACATAAGTTAGAGTGAAACAACATTTCTTAAAACTTAACTTTTACATTAAGTTACACATAATAAATCTCTCAAATTCATTCCTTAAATACGTAGTATTGTTGTAAAACATAGAGAAATTGATAAATGTGGGATGAAAAAGGATCAATTGTTAGAACAATTAAGAAATAAAGTTTCACTCTCATAAATTCAACTCATTCAATTCAGCATCCCTTTAATAATTAATATGAATGAATTTGCAGCTTATAATTGGGTGTGCAGCTTTGGTTTTTAATTTTTTGTCACTCTATGTTTTTTATATAATTTGTAAATAAATGTCCTTTGAAGCTTTAAAAACCAAAGAACTTCCCTCAGTAAAATTTTACATTTTTTCAAGTTTATAGCAATAGAATAATTAAACACAATTTTAAGAAAAGCTGAGATGGTAATGTTCAAAAGATTTAGTCAAATTATCCGAATTTGTAACTACAGGTTTATCTATTTATCATGGTTGAAATCAGATTCGGAACTGATTCCAATTTTTGATATAACTGAGAATTTTAAAGCTCGTTGAAAATTAGCGGAAAACCACAAGAACTTTGTATTGTTATTTTCAAGAATTTTAAAATCTTTTATAAATTTATCTCCTATAATGGAGTTGTATCTAAGTGTACTTTATTCCGTAATTGATTCTCTTCTTCAATTTTACGAAGCTAATTTGAGTCAATTTTTTGCAACCAATGGCACGAAAAACTCATCATAAATGGTATTTTTATTAAAAGTAATACATCAGTAATTTCATTCGACATTTCGGGGATTGTTCCCCAACCCCAGAAATTCTATAAAACGTGAGTACAGACAGAATTTCTTTTATTTTCTTGTTGAATTTTCGGTAATTAATATTCGTATGAGATTCTATGGTATTGACACTGAAGATAAACTGAAGATGAACATAATGACATATCATAAAACATCTGCGGATGGGGACTAATCCCCGAAATGCCTTTTTAGTCCCATTGATTTTTCAATAACAATTTATTATGTACTAAAACATTCACTGCCGACTTATATTACTATAAATCTTTTATTTACCAACTTAAAAAATAACACACACAAAGTATTTTTCTTTGTTTTTAAGTTTTTTGCACCTCTATAGCTTCTTCAAATCCACACAGCGTTTTAACAAATTTTAATCGATTTCGGTTGGTGTCTAAGTGCCTTCAGAGGACTCTCAGTTGTTTCTTCCTTTCTGCAATTTTTTCGCGGATTTTATTATTTTGCGCCTCTCCACATTCTCCGCAAAAGAAATTTGGAGTTTGAGAAGTGTCTTGTGTGTTTTCTCCCCTTTTCTCCCTCATTATTGGAACAATTAAACCACTATTCAACTATTTTCTGATAAATATAGAAGAAAATACAAACTACTTGATGGAACTTTGATGTTTACGGTTGTTGTTTTTATTATAAATAATATTCATGAAACAAAATCAAAATACTATTTTTCATTTTTTTTTTTTGTGTAGTTTAAGGATTTATAGGCCAATCCTTATACAGTGATCTTTTCTTCATAATTTCAATATTACCAGTGGTGCAAAAAATCTTAGCTGTAACGAATCAGCCGACTAATTCTGACAAGGAGGAAGATAAGACACGCTTTGAGGCCATCATCGGCGTCGATTTATTCTTCAACGCCACTGACGATGTAAAGCACCAGCTTGCCCATTAATCCCCCGTTCGGAATAAACTTGAATTAATCTTTTGTTATCACCCTCGAGGCTGTAGTGGCCCTGACAGATGGCTGTAAATAGCAATATGTTTTTCCCTGACCTCACCAGTACATGGTGTCTGAATCTATTCCTATGTCTTGGAAAATCATTATCAATATTAGCTAAACAAGACGATTAATTGGGGATTTAATGATACGATTAGATAATTTCTGACAAGCCGTGCTTGGAATGAGTCAATTGGTTTCCCATTCATGGTCTAGTTATCATCAGAATGAATCTTATCATTCAGCTTACTGAGATTATCCTATCTCTGGAATAGCAGTATTGAAAATGAAATGATTAAATTTTTACCTATATCTCTATTATTATGATAGAATTTTTAATGTGTGGTTTGTTCTTTTTCTATCTTGTTTACTTCCGTGATGATTTCATTTCAATCTATTTTTTTTTCCACATTTAGCTCAATGTAAAATAATATAATTTATAAAGATTTCATAAATTTTTATATCAAATATTACCACACTGAGAAATATTATTTATTTATTCTGTAGTATCAGCTACAGAAACTTATGTATGGTCATGAAACTTAGGCAAACAACTATAGAAAGTATGGGCCGATCTATGGCAGGATGTTACTGTCAACATTTTTATTGTGTACTTTTATTCTTTCGTTCACATGTACTAATTCTTAAGTTTAGTGTTAATTAAAAAAAGTAGCTTAAAAATCAGAAATTTCTTTTGTCGTTAATTTATTGATATAAAGCATCAATATCAAATGATCAAGTGTAATTCTTATAGTACAAGAGCCAAAGAGGAGAAGAAAGGCAGTTATTTCACCCCTACTTTTTGATTACTTAATTGAAAACTAGGTATAATTACTAGTAAAACCTATAATCGTATCTATAATAGTATTTATAATCAGCAGATGAGTCTGCCAAGTATCGGTAGGGGTATAAAAATGGCGGCTAGTTCAAAACGTTAAAAATAATTAATTTTTTATTCGAAACTTATCTTTACAGCTACCAACAACAATAGAAAATCTAAGAGAGCATTTAGAGTAAAGTAAATTTGCTAAAATGTAAACCCTAATGAGCTATTTACGTTTAATTCATAAAAAACAGCTTTTAAGATATAGAGCCGCCATTTTTTGTTTCCCTATCTATACTTGGCAGACTCATCAGTTTTATTAACTATGTTATACATAGTTTTCATTAGAGTAATAAAAAACTGCCTTTTTTTTCTTCCCGGCTCTTTTTACTCCAATTTACTCTTCCTTCAACGGGATTGTTATGTGACCATGGAGGTGTCAGTTGTACAACATGGAAAGAGGAATTATTATTTCTACTATCAGATTCCCACTAAAACGAAAACTTGCTCAGTAAAAGGTTCCGCTTAACTCATTTCTTCTCCGAGAAGTGATTATGCATCAATAATATTTACTACTGGATTAACAAAATCTTCAAATTTTTATGGCATTACATTATAAGAAGGTATATAATCTCAGGCTTAAAGTTTTATAGGTATGTATTTATGTACACTTACCCTATTTACAGATAAACCCACAATCGTATGTTATAATCGTGCTGAATAAATGATACAGTTTTTTTTTTTAATATAGTCAATATACAACCCTAAAATATTAAACCTATGATTAGATTCCTTTTTATGGTAATATGGCTTCAAGAATTGGAAATTTGTCAATTCATATGCCATATTTTGATGTGGATTTTGACTACTGATACTTATACTGATTAGGTGAGAAAGCATCGTGATATATTGATTGCTGTGTTTCGATTCTTTCTGAACTTAGAATTGATTCTCTTCAAATTTTTAAATCTTTGACATTAGTTGAGATGCTACTGTAATTGACAATGAACAGACTTAGTTTAGGTTTATTATCACCACTGTCTCACTTTACTATACACACACAGAAAATATAACCGTGTAAACGAGCATAAAGCGATATAACTATAAGATTTTAACTCTATACTCCCATTGTAACTATTTCATTTATTTTACTGGCAATATAATATAGAAAATAGAATATAAGTATGAAGAAAGATTTACATGTAATATATAAATTTAATAGATAACGAGAGATTTACATTTAAATATAAATAATAACATTTTATAATTCATTTTTAAGAGGTACCATTATATATCGTTAAGAAAACATTTTTATAAAATAAATATAATCAAAAACCAGGTGCGGTACACAGTATCGCCCAACTTTCACTTACCACCCCACTTAGAGTTAAAATTAATCCATACTCCTAAGTTGCTTGATCATTCTCGTTATAAATTAATCCATGTTCCTAAATTGTTTGACCATTCTCGTTATAAATTAATCCATGCTTCTGAGTTGCTTGATCATTCTAGTTATAAATTAATCTATGCTCCTAAGTTGCTTGATCTTTCTCGTTATAAATTACTCCATGCTCCTAAGCTCCTTGATAATTGTCGATATAAAACGATAACTTCTTTATTAGTCATGGTGACTATACTTACCATTACTATAATTTTATTTATATGTTAAGCAAAGAACTGTAACTCCTGTTTTCATGTTCCCACCGTCATATAATAACCATGGAAACCCAAAACATTTTTTTCTTTAAAAAAATAAATCACGTATCGGCCACTAAGGACTACGTGAATATCATCGGTTAGGCTTCTTTGGGAGTCTTGATTTTCTTTTCTCCCATCGCAGTTTCATGATCCTCGACTGCCTTTCTTTTCTTTCTTCGTCATAAATCATTCTCGTTATAAATTAGCTCCTAAGTTGCTTGATCATTCTCGTTATAAATTAATCCATGTTCCTAAATCATTCTCGTTATAAATTAATCTATGCTCCTAAGTTGCTTGATCATTCTCGTTATAAATTAATCCATGTTCCTAAATTGTTTGACCATTCTCGTTATAAATTAATCCATGCATCTGAGTTGCGTGATCATTCTCGTTATAAATTAATCCAGCCTTTATTTTATAATTAATAGCCTTTCTTTTCTTTCTTCCGACCACTTCGTACCCATTTTTTTCCACTTCCAATATTGGTGAGATTTTTCAATGTTTTCCTATACTTATCTCTATCTAGAATCTGAAATGCCTCTTTAATTCCTCTCTCATTTGCTTCGTGTATCCCCCCATTTTTGTAGCTAAAAATTTTCTTAAAGATATTCTTATATTATTTCCTCCAAGCCGTCGCCTTGTCTAAGCCCTATTTTTTATGAAAAGGTTTGCTTATAAGATCCTGAAATTTCACTTTAGATTTTATATCTGTCAGAGTCAGTTTTATCAGATTTGTGGTTTTCTGGTCTATTCCATACTCTTTCAGGATTTCCAGTAGGGTTTCCCTATCCATGGAATAGTAGGCCTTTTTAAAGTCAACAAAGGAAATGTAAAAATTTTTCCTTCTCGTAGTGTAATATTCTATGAGCAGTTTAAGGCTTAAAATTTGCTCCTGAAAGGACCTTCCCTTTCTAAAGCCCCCTCGGTACTCTCCTATTTTGTGATCTATTTGTAATTCCTTTCTATTCAGCAGGACTTATATGTAACTGATTGTAGTGAAATTCCTCTATAGTTATTAACATTGGTTTTGGACCCCTTTTTATGTAAAGGATGTATTAAGGCGGTTTTCCATTCTTCTAGTATTTCTTACTTCTCCCAAGTTCTTACTTCTCCCAAGGCGATAAGCATTTCCATGAATTACCTTCTGAAGTCGTCACTCGTCAACTTCCTCATTTCTGCCAGGACGCCGTCTTCACCAGAGGCCTTATTATTTTTAAGTGATTTTATTACTTCCTCTATTTGTTCTTCATCTGGTTGGTCTGAATCTATGTTTTGTGGGGAGTTTTTCTCTATCACCAATTTCTCATTAGGTTTTTCACGATTTAGGAGATTTCCGAAATATTCTGCTAGAATTTCAGTTTTCTTCAGTATTCTAGCCCTAAATACTTCCGTTTTTTCTCTGCATTACCAGTCCTGCGGGGTTGTAACCTTTAATTTTTCCGTTTAAATCCTTGTAAAAGAGTCAAAAAAACATTTGTCTATTTATTATATATTTTATTTAATCATCAAATGCATATATATTTCATTCTTTTATATAATTTTCCTATTTTTTAGAACTAACTTTTTTGAAAATTTGATATTTAAGATCCATCAGACTATTTTAGTCAGAATAAGACCAAGTTGATATTAAACTACTTAATTGTACAATGATATGAGGAGGTAAATCAAAATTATTAGTGCCATTTTGATGGAAAAAAAAAGTTTAAACTTTATTCTCTAAAGTAGTACTTCCGTAAATTCCATCAGTGAAAATCTAAGACATCTCTGGCACACATATATATATGCCATGAACACCTAATCGAAAACTAGGATTTGATTTTCTTTTTCGATCAAAATCATTTTCTTTACTTCATATTTCATATTTACAGGTAAGTGTAAGTGAAAATGGAGCTAAATAAATAAGATGTTATTGCTGTAAGGTCAGAAATGGACGTTGAAAAAAAAAAAGAAAATACCTGCCATACGAAGCATAAATCATTTTATTTATGGTTCTTATAAGGATTTCTTGAAAGTTTGGATGACTATTATAATATAATCTTCCTATGGCATAAAAACAAATTATTTTGGTAGAAAATATATAATTTTCGCAAAATAAAAAAAAATAAATAAATAAAAAAAGGAGAGAGAAGTTGTAATTTTAAATACAAGCATATAAATACAAAATACAAACACGCAAAAAAAACAAAAAGAAAACAACCAAAATACTAGCAATTAACAAAACATAACTCAATATAATGTTAGTTGGCGAAACCTTGATTCCTTAACCATAGATAACATTGGTCCCTACCTTGATGAACTTTCCCTCTCCTTAGAACCTATCTATTCACTTTTATCCATGGTCGAACGCCTATCCTCTAATCTCCTTAAATTCCTAAACCAACACGCTCCTCTTAAAACCCGTACCTTCAAACGCTCTCCGGCCCCCCGGATCAACTCAGAAGAAATTTAATGAGAAGACGAGATACTGCCAGAAGTCGCTTCAGACGCACCAGGATTTCAGAGCACAATTCCATCTTTTAAATCTCTCCGAAACCTTACCCAAACATCCTTACGCCGCACCAAGGAGCAATATGTTCACAACATCCTATCCCAAGCACCTGATCCTAAATCTAAATGGAAAATCCTAAAGAACCTCTCCGTTATAAGTCCTAAATCCTGTCCATATTACCCAGTTGATCCAGACAATCTTAATACTTTCTTTGCTGCTCCTCCTCCTTCAACAACCTCATGCGAATTTTCATCTATTCACATCCCTGAAATCCCATTTGATCTCAATAACTTTACTTTCTTCAATGTTTCTCCAGATAACTTTATCTCAGCAGTCCTCAAATGCAGAACTAACGATTACGGCCCAGACAATGTTGCTGTAAAGATCATCAAACTTTGTCTCGCTACCATTCTTCCTGCCTTCCTGCACATTTATAACTTCTTCCTTCAAGTTTCCGACTTTCGGCTAATATCCAATTTGGCCAAGCCACTAGAAAGATTAGTCGACTCCCAACTTAATAATTTTCTCGAGCAAAAAGCTCTCCTTAATCCTTCCCAATCTGGTTTTCGTTCTCAACATTCCACTCAATCCGCTTTATTGAAAAAATTCCAAGACCTAAAATCCGCTATAGACAATCATAATATATCAATTTTAGTTCTTTTTGATTTTTCGAAGGCATTTGACACAGTTAGCCATAAGATCCTCCTCAATAAATTTCAAAACCTTTCCATATCAAATAGTGTCCTAAAGTGGTTCCTCTCCTTCCGAACGATGGGACAGTTCCCAGACAGTCGTCCTTCCGAATAAACCTCTTTCCTCTCCCCTTCTTCTGACACGAGGTGTTCCTCAAGGATCTTCACTTTCACCAACCCTTTTCTCCATTTATGTCAACGATATTCCTCATTCCATTCAACACGCACAATACCACCTATTATGCAGACGATCTCCAAATCTATCTGTCCTTCCATCCCTCCGAGATGCTTGAGGCCATCCAAAAGATACAAGAAGATATTGGCAGCATTAACGCATGGGCGTGTAACAATGATTTGAAGCTGAATGCTGAAAAAACCAAAGCTATTCGTATTGGTTCCAAGCGCTTCCTTCATTCCCTCCCTAACTGTCCTCTACTCTTCCTTAACAACCAACTGATTCACTTCTATCCTACAATAAAAAACCTTGCTGTCATCTTTGAACAACAACTCTCCTGGAATAACCACATTTTGCAAATCCATAACTGTACTCAAATAATTCCTAAGATTCCGTAATTCCATTCCTCAGAACACCCGTCAGCTCCTAGTATCCTCTCTCGCCTTTCCCCACTTCGACTACGGATCCTTGGTGTATGGGGGGCTATCTGCAGGAATAGAGTTGAGATTGAAGAGACTCATGAATTGCTTTGTAAGATTTATCTTTGGGTTCCCAAGGCGCCCGCAAGTCTCCCGCTCGTATACCGAGTTGAAGTGGCTCTATCCAACCACCCGAAGGCAATACCTCTTTGGTGTTTTTCTATTCCAAATTCTTAAAATCAAAAAACATACCTATATCCTAGATCTCCTCACTCTTCGTTCATCCATCCACTCATTAAACACCAGATCCCAAACGGTTGGTTTATATATGCCCTCCTATAGAACCGCCTTCTTTAGCAAATCCTTCGGCATACGTGCAACCTCCTACTGGAATTCTCTTTCCATCTCCATTCGCCAGTCCTCATCCATTCTTTCCTTTAAACAATACCTAATCCTCCACTTATTGTATAACCAAACCTCCACATCATTGTAATCAAATAAATAGGCATATATTGATTAACATTATAAACAGTAGTAAAGCCAATATACCAATGTAATTTCACTTTACTATCTGAAAATTTGTAAATGCTTGCCAGATAAAAATCTTAATATATGAAGCATTTATTTATTCTTAGGGGACATATGTCCCAGAATAAAATTATTTTTTCATTTCATTTCATATAATGCTATATGGAAAATAATGTACAATATGTGTAAATAAAGATATATATCTGCCCAATAAATAAAAGTCTTTTCATTCAAAATTCTTTTAATCGTTATCAATAAAGATAATTGTTAAACTGAATTTAAATATAATTCAATGTTAGCTTGCGTCTGATTAATTTTGAGCGGGTCACAGTCTGCCTATTGAAGAAACATAACAGCGGATACAATACATATGTCTGTATATTTTGTTACTTATTAAGATTTCAATTACTTTCTGAATATATAAATATATTACTATTTTTAATGTATTTTGAAGTCAATGACATTAACCATTACATTTGAAGCAGTACTTGATTGCTGGTCTCGAACTTTTAGATTGCAGACAAAGGTTGATTGCAGAAGATGTTAGTCCGATGATAGACATGCTGACACGCCGAGTAAGCCGCATTACAGAGATCCCCTGACCATGGTCTACACCGTCGATAAGGAAACCGTCCCTGTCCGTCTACCGGCGGCCTGCGTTGCTCGATAAGACCATTCCCTTCCGAGTAAACAAATGTATTTTTAGTGCCCGTTGTAAAGTAGTTATCGCGCTGTAGTCTAGCCGCCTTCTTATCTCTAAGACCTAGAACCTCTTTGTAGTACTTGTATCCCTAGGTGACGGGACTCCTGCTTCAATGAACTCTCCGGTACTGAATATAATTATTCCGAAGAATAGTTTAGAGAGTTACTGTTTTATACAAATCAGCACTACGTAAATTAAAAAATGAGAAACAATATGTTATTTGTTAATATAAATTGTTAGTTGAAGAAGTTAGATTGAACCATTTCTTTAAAAATCGGTGTATATATGTAAAAAGCCTTACTTAAAACCGAATAGATGTACGAAACTTAAATTATAATATGTGGCATATATATATAAAGTATATTCCTAGTATGTTTCAGCAATACTTTCGCTAAAATCGACTCAATTAATCGACTAGTGCCAATAGTATAAATGTATATAAAGTGTCACAAAATGGTCATATCAATGATCAGTTAAGTGGTCTTTAATATTAGCTAGCTCCTATTCTCATCGAAAAAGTTTGTCAGGGCTTAAATGCCAAAGTTTCGAAAAAGCTTCCACTAAAGTATCTCTACTTTTTGTTTATTTGAAATAATTATCCATCCTTCGTTATCACCAGTACGAAGCAAAGGATTAATATACATATGAATGACTTTGACAAGAACAACATATATTTTTTCGTGTTTATAGATCCAGATAAGTAAAAAAAAAAATGTTAATTTAAAATTCCATAGATATATTTAATAAATAAACTGCTTGAATTATTTAAAGATTAATTTCATTTCAAAATAAAAATGGTGTAAGAAAAATTTTAGTGATAAGAGAAGCAGATTTTTTTCAAAGCATTTTTAATCAGTATTATTTTCTTCGACGATTTTGTAAAAATTATTTTAATACTATTAAATTTAGTCATAACTATTTTAGGTTTTTTTTCAAAATCAGCTCAGAATGTATTCAGAAACATTAAATTAGCATGATTTTTGGGACATTAAACTTCGTAAACTGCTCTATTCGTTGAAACATTATATATTTTACTGTTGGGATTATAATTAAGGAATTTAGTCGTAAAATAGGGTAACTTAAAAAAAAGGAAACTCTTTAAAAAAAAAAAAAAGAAATGTGAAAAAGTTTGGTGTTTATAATGTTTACGGTAAACCTGGAGTCACGATAATTTAATAACTACATTATTTTTTTTAAATACAAATTTCCTAATAACTCTATTAAAAATCTAGTAAATCAGCCCTAAAAATTTCGGTGAACCAAAAACTATAATTCACAATAAATATCAGATACCACGTTTTACTAATAAATACTTCAATTATACAAATATTATTGTTAGAAAATTCTGAAACAACGACATGGTCCCTCGAATACTCATAAATAACCTTACAAACATCAGGGTCCCGTTTCATAATGGAAGCTAATAGTATTAGTTCAAAATACAAGTATAGAAACAACGTATTAATTACACTAATACTTAATTTTTTTTCATAATAGGGATGACTATTAGTGATACTACAGGAGGTAAAAAGTACTAAAGTACAAGTTACTATTGTACAAGTCAGTGTAATTGTATTAAGTTAAATCGACAAGACTAATAGTATTATTTTGTACTTTATTATCAAACAGGGCCCAGGTCAGTGTAAGCTCAAATAAACAGAGACACGAGGTAGCATGACACTTCAATATTCTGCAAAAGTCGTACCGAATCCATTTCAAATCGTGATTCCAAATCCACTTCAAATCAATTTCAGATCGTCACTCCAAACCCAGGTCCAACTCTTCCAGACAGTTAATTTTATTTATTTTTTTCGTTCAAAAATTATTATCCAATCCAAACAATCTCTCTTACATTGTGGCTACGACGTATCTAAAACTGCTCATCTTTTATCTCACGAAATACTTTAAGTACTGTTCTAACCTCGTCGTAATATTAGAAAATTTCTTCAATTTTGCCAGCTTGAACAATTTCTTCAATACTATCTTTTCAAATTTCCTTTCGATTGATATACAGAAATTATCAAAGTGCAATCTTAGAGGCAATATACATAAATTTCGTGCTCAATCGGAAACAACTTAGCTTTTTTGTAATTATAACTCCAATTTCTCACTTCATAATTAAATTTTACGTTAAAATTCTTTAAAAATTCACACGTTAATAAATATTTGCGTATTGGTCATTCTGAAACTTCTGTTCCATAACCCGACTACCGCCGAACATGATTCGTTCTAATACGAATAACTTAAAATAAAATAAACCTTAAAATAAAATTCCATTACATTTCTTGTTTAAATAAAATTTAATTAAATAAAATAATTTGAATAACAATAAATGTAACTACAATACATTACTTCGCCGGGCTTAATACGGTTAAAAATAGCGACAATCGAGTCTTATTATAATATAAATAAACATTAATGTTATTGTAAAACTTATTCTTGAGCTCTCAAACCATAGAACTTTTTTTATTTCCTTCTTCATATTGCAGACTTTACCTGCACAGCACCACTTTTTCCTTTTTCACTAAAATAGGGTAAGTGAATTTGTTTTTAATAATGGTTGTAACTCGATGAAGTGATATAATTTTTTTAATGCATGATTTTAGAGATTGGATTTGAAAATGAATAATTTGAGGCCATAACGTCATCCAATTCATAAATAAAATAACGAAGTGTTGATAGTTGACAGTATATGTGGAGAGGATGGTCGGAGGGGGGGATGGGGGGGGAGGAAATGCAGTCAGCAAATAAATGAAAAAATATTTATTCTTGCCAACGATTCGACGAATTTCTGGTCTTCGTCTGGGCTAAAAACAAAAAGAAATAAGAACCATCAATCAGAGAAACATAAAAATCAAAAGAAATAAATAAACCAACAAATTTGGAAGTATACACAACAATGAATTAAAGTTCATCCAACATCTAAATTCGTTGGTTTATTTATTGCTACTAATTTTTATGTTTCTCTGAATGATGGTCATTTTTAGCCCGCGATGAAGACCTAAAATACAGGTCGAAAAGTCGGCAGGAATAAATATTTTTTTGTTTATTTGTGTTTACTAGCTAATCGAACCCCCGACCATCCACACCACACATACATAAGTATAATTTTTCTCCTGAAATTGTTACATTATAGAATCAGATTTATAAAATTTTGGATCTATTCAAATTGTTACCCTGTTCTCCATTGTCAAATTGTGCAATCTACAAAATTACGATGTATCGTTCTTTCAAATAATCTGAAAGCTATTACTTCTTTATGTGTTGTACATACCATAATCTAACTTACTGATAGTAATTATTGCTTAATTGTTTAAAATTAAAGTGACAAAGAATTCTGTGGCACAAAAAGAGGGGGAAATGAATGGGGCTAGTTGTATTACCAAAATGTTTAAGATGAACACATTTTTTTGGTTTATGTATTTTTATACGGAACCATATTTTTGTTGGAATTTAATTCTCAAACCTGGAAACGAGGAAAATAAAAAGGCACGCGCGGTAGATGTATCACACAACTTTCACTTATTCTACTTTGAGTTAAAATTGATCCTTGCTAGTTTCAAAACATTTTTATATATTTTTCATCATTCGTTGTAACAATGTTTTCCAGTAATAATTTTCCAAATGAGCCTTTCACCTGATAGATTGACGAATTCCGATTTTAACAGAAATAATAATATTTCTCGTTCCAAAATTTTAAAATTTTCTTTTATAAAAGTATGACACAAATATAAAAATATAAAAATTTATATTGTGCTCTTAACCATTTATTCAACACTAAATTGTTATTGAATCAATATTGAAAACACTGAGAATGGTTCTATGCAATTAGTCATTCTGTCTACTCATAGGCTCAAATATACCTTATGATATATAAAAAAAAAAAATATTTAATAACTGTGTAGGCATGACAACACAAAACGGGAAAACTATGCATGCACCCTTCAGTCAAACTCTTTAGAATAGATCTTTTATTTGGGTTTCTTCATAACTCACTGCCTTCTTTGACTTTTTATGTTAAATATTAGGTTAGCAATGCTTTATCCTATCCTAAACAGAAATTCCAAACTAAAACCAGAAACAACTGTTCTTATAGTTAAAACAATTCTCTGGCCACTGCTGATGTACGGCTGTGAAGTCTGGAAAAAAAGGAAAAAATTACTATCTTTTCAAAATAAAGTCCAAAGAATCGCAGTTAATGTTCCTTTGTTCATAAGAAATAGGCAATTGTATCGGGAATCACACATGGAGTCAATAGAGGATTAAATCAAAAAGCGGTTCATGAAGTTCCACTCCCAGTTGCCGACAGTTGAAGGAGCAGTGACTTACATATAACTTGGGAAACCCAACCTCAACCCGAAGACTGAAGCCCAGGCTGCTGCAGGGCATTCTGTTACAAATTCTATATTTATTAATTGATTAGTCACACTACCTCTATTTCACTTTTTTTTTTATTCTCTCGTCCTTTTTTCAAATTAACTTGTTGTTTTTTTACCATTAGAGGGCAATTGTTTTTTTGTAAAGTGTACAAATATCATTATTTTTTGTTATTAATTTTACTTTTCTCTTTTATTAAGAAGCATTATTCTTATCTATTTTTTTTCTTTTCATTATAACATTGTATATAGTTAGGTGTGTCTTTTGTACGAGACTATACCCCCCCAAAATCAACTGTTATATATATACTGTAACGGTTATATTAACCATGGAAAGCCCACCAGGCCGATCTAGTATAAAATAAGTTAAATAAAAATATGTTAAATATTATATTTTCTGAAATATTTGGCTTTCCAATAGTATATAACACATCTTTATTACAACTTCATTTTCGGAAAAGTGTGAACAAAAATTTGAATAATCTGAATAATAAAAAATGAATAAAAATTTACGTATTATCTCGTTAAGTTAATCATCAAATTGTTTTATACTTAGTATTTATGCTTTTTTTAAACAATAAACTAATGGAATTGTGTAATGGTTAATTAGAACGGTACTTTAGAGAAAGAGTTTTTGAAAAATCGGCATTTTCACGAGTATAAGATCTGATATTAAAGATCATTTAGTTATACATTGATATAACAAGTTAAGTAAAAATCGTTTTAGTCGTTTTTCGAGAAACTTGTATGAACATATTGTAAAATTGATGTTAAGTAAAAGGCGTAGTTAGACAAAATAAGCTAGGTTTATTCAACTTCCTTTTACTAGCTCTTCACACGTGTTCTAATCATCCTGTAAGCCTTCCCTAAAATAGCATTTCCAAATAAGATCTAGTTGGGCCGGCCTGCTTGAGAACACCCACAGAGCCCAACTATACCAGAATGTTAGTTTTGGCAGATGCTGATCCAAACAATAGATTCTAAGACGTATATACACTAGAGGGAATGTTCAGTTTTAGACCGACCAACTGGGATTGTCAGGTTTGTAAATAGAAAGAAAACTAGCAGACTGCTTGTCGACTATAAACTGTCTAGCCACTTGGCCCCACGGTTATTAGACTAGTAGGCAATCAACTTCAAAGTGAATAACCCCTTCCCAACGGTTTCTGGCTTATTATAACATGCTTTGATTTCACTGTTTAGGGCTTCCAAGATTCCAAGAATAAGTTTATTAGCATTGTGAATCACTTTTAAAACAAGTGCCAATCCTAGAAATATAAAATAAAAACTTTTATTTTATTCATTTATAAAATTACATCAAATGTGGTCCGAACGAATGGCAACATCAACCGGTTGGTGCCAAAATAACACATAAAATTATAGACGTCAATGAAATTCATTAATTACAATTTTGACTATTAGAGTGTTGTGGATGCTACTACAATTTATAAGCTAGATCAGTACAATATTGAGTGATCTCAATTTAAAAAACTAAAAATTCAATTAACAAATACTAAAATGAAAATAAAGTTTGAAAAAATTATTAAAAAATTAAATTAAATAACAAATAATAATAATAACTGAAAGGACTTTAAAGTAAATATTAATGCTGTAAATTTAAAATAAGTAAATTAATATAATAGTGAGAATAAAACGAAATGATGCCATAATATGATAAAAATAAGGATCTAGTAACTTATAATTAAATAATATCAATAACTAAGCACACACATATATTACTAATTGTAATCGTAATATAATGAATAATTATGTCTAGTTAAGAAAATACAGGTAAATATGATCATTTGGTGAATCAAAATAAGTTATTGGGAAAAATAGAAGTAAGAAAGTACGTTTACCAAATATATTGTTATTGGGTGGTTCGATAAATTTAATTTTTTTCCTCATATTTTTTAGATATTTTATTTCTTTTCTAAATAAGTTAACCATCCATAATTTTTAAGATAGTTCTGTACAAGTACAGTACTGATAGTACTGTGAGTGGAGCTTGAGAGCCCGTGTGATGTAGACGTGTGATAGGTTAGGTTCTCTCCTGTGTCTTTTTTACAGATTAAAGTGGTTATTATTGGAAACTTGTGTGATATATCAGTCCTGATAGATACTAGGCAGAGTTCCTAGTGAGTATTAGTTAATTTTAACGAGGGATTAAAAATATAATAGCGTGTTTAAGGGCGACCATGTGCTATCAAAGCGTCTTGGTAGCTTCGTGTGTAGCCGGAAGAGTTAGGGTCCTCTCGTGCCAGGGATGAAATAAGTTCCCCTGGATTGTGTGTAACTGGTTGAGTCCCGAGGGACCTTGGTAGCGAGTTGGGATTTCCAGGAGACAGGAGTGGGTAAATAATTTATAAATAAACTTTAGTGATTTTAAATTATAGAAATAAGTGGTTTTGTTTATTTACATAAGTATGTTGCTCTGTTTTTTATTGTATATGTTTCTAATTTTAATTTGCTCTAGTTTTTAGTTTTTTAAGTTTTATTTATTTATTTTAATATAGTTATTTTATGTTTATAGTTTTAGAACAAATTTAGGTTAGGTATCTCTATGATTAAATTAAAGTGAGTGGACTAGTAGGAACTTGGTGTTGATACTAGGATCTTATAAAAGCACAATGGTAACAGAAAGTGTGTTCGAAACGGAAACAGAGAAGCAATCGAAGGCTGCCTCACCCGTTAATGGAAAATCTGAAATGGATAAAGCGGGTAGCATACTTAACCACGCTAAACATATTTAGGAAAACCTTCGAGCGCACATGCAGCGTAATGAAAAGAAAACTGTTATGAGCGTTCGCGATCATATCAACAAAAAGATCCAATCAATTGTTGATCTGTTGGCAACATTACTTCATGGGTTTAATGAAGACAGCAATAGTGATATCTCTGCTATTGTGGAGAAGGCGATTTGTGAAATATTTTCATCATAACGATTCCATAACTTGCTCGCGGATGTTATAGTTGAAACTTCTATACCAAAAGCTTTGACTTCCACTTCACCGGACGTTACAACGCTTCAATGCCTAGAACCTAGTGCTGGTGTTTATTGCGAACCGCAACAAGCGTGTGTAGGCATGGACATAGCTGAACCTTCAGCCTTAACTGTAGCTTTTGAGGTATACACTAGCAAAAGAAACTGAAAAAGGCCAAGGCGGCAAGGAAAAAGTCAAACAAATATAGACAACAAAATGGAACCAAAACTGGTACGTAATGAAAATAAACAAGTGAGAACAATGGCGGAGAAAGTTAAATCTCTGCCAAGAAAGCCGACATGCACTCCGCAATCAACATATGTCACCATCAGTGGTTCGAGCAAGAACCCAATGGATGTTATTATCAAGTTACCGACAACTGAAGAAATTGGTGTTAAGGCTACTATTGTCCGTGCAACTAAGGCGGGGTCTGTTTTAGTTGGAATGGATGATTGTGATGATGCCAACAAAGTGATTGGGTGGCAGGGACTTCGCGCTCAAGGCTTACAAGCGAGGCTAGCTCTGAGCCAGAAGCCAAGGCTAGAGGTGCAAGGAGTTCCTCACTCATGGACTTCAGCGGAACTGGTGAGATTTTTATGGGGCAGAATACCCGAGAAGCCAGACTCTATTCCACTGTTCATCGATGATCTTCGGCCACTTTTCTCCTCAGTGGCTATAAATGGGTTGAGCAAGAATTGGGTGTTAGAAGTCCACCCAATCGTTCGGTTCCTGGTCTTAGAAATGGAAAGCATAAATGTAGGATGGTGGAACATGTCTTTTAAAGAGTACCTTGACGCCCCCGATGTAGTATATGTGAGGGCTACGGCCACACTAAAGCCACATGCACAGTAGATGCTGTTGTCTGCATCTGGTGTGCCGCGAGTGGTCACACGATGAAGGAATGTCCAAAGAAAAAAGAACTGGATGGTCCGCTGTGCATTAATTGTCAACGAGCGAATACTCCTATTAGCCAACGAAATTACAAGGCGGGCAGCAGAGATTGTCCTGTGCACTTAAAGTGAGGTAATGAGGCAGCAAAAGGGACTTTTTATGAGTAGCATTAACATTCTCCAGCTCAACATGGGCCGCCGGCGCATCGTTGGAGACGATCTACGCGCTCTCTCACAACGATACGATATGGCGATCCAGGAACCGAGCTGCCGTGGAAACTTGGTCACGGGGTTTGGCCTCACTTCAAGGGTCATAGCCCTGAGCAGTAGAGAGAGGAGGACCAGGTCTGCTATAGTAGTTAATAATCCGAACCTCGATGTGATGGATCTGGGGCAATATATCACGGCGGATTCCGTAGCATGCTGTGTTAGGTGGGTAGATGTCACCTTTACGATGGTAGTGGCTTACCTACCAAACGACAATAATATTGACGATGACATAGCTGCCTTGGAGATGGTTACCGCTAGCTCTAGAAACGTAATAATCTCCTCACACTAACTCCTGGAACACGGTATGGGGATCCAGTCGAACAAATAGAAGAGGTGCTAAACTTGAAGAGTTTATTGCGAGGAGCCAGCTAGTAGTATTGAATGAAACTTCTGCCATCCCTTCATTTTCTTGTGTAAGGGGGCAGAGTTGGATTGATGTGACGCTGGCCTCGCCCGTAATAGCAAACAGAATCATTGATTGGGTTCCCAGATCATAGACGAGTTCCGAGGAATGGAATGCGGCGGGAACGGTCCAACCCGATGACTTATACTACCGATTGACCAGAATCACAGGCATTATTCGTGACACGGCTGAGGAGTCTCTCCGGCACCGGAAGGCAAGGGATCGACCTGTCCCATGGTGGACGCCGGCCTTAACTACCATGAAAAGAGAGCTATACAAGGCCCCGCGGTCATACCAGAGGTGTAGTTGTGATGAACAGCGCGCTGTCCTCCGTGACGAGTACAGAGGGCATATAGAAACCAGGTGCGGTCACGTAAGCGGAAATCTTGGGATGAATTCATCGTCGAGGAGTCCAAGAATCCCTGAGGTATAGCATATAGGGTGGCGTTAGGTAAGCTGACCCCGCTGCAGGTAATCTCAGCGTTGAAGCATGGAGGTAACCAAGCATCTACTCTGGACGAGGCGTGTAAGATGTTCATCTTGGATTGGAAACCTACCCAAGGGATGACCCATCCCAAGATAATGAAGAGGATAGATTCATAAGGGACGCCACGATATTGATACCTGGTACGGAATTGTGCTCACTGTGGAACATATGGGTTCTCCGTGTTGCTGTAGCTAAGCAAAGGACAGGTCGTGGTCCTGGTTTGGACATGATTGACGCGGTAATGTTAAACCATAGCATTCCCTACATTGAAGAAAAACTGGAAAATTGCTGAGGTTAAACTCATTTACAAAGAAGGAGATAAGGATAAGCAGTTAGCCAAGTCTCATAGGCCCATATGCCTCCTCCCCGTAGTAAGCAAACCATGATGGTCACGAGCCTACGACCAGTCTTCTCAAGAGTTAGGCATCCACGCCAGTACGGATCCACTTAAGACAGAGGAACCGTAGACGCATTGCTGAGAGTGCGCCGTGACGTTGAAGAGAGGGCGGAGAAGTATGCTATGCTCCTCCTGTTTGATATATTTTCTGCCTTTGATAGCGTGTGGTGGCCGAGCGTACTCCAGCAATTGCAAAAATATGAGACACCGAGCAACTTGTACGACCTCTTAAAGAGTTACCTAGAGAACAGAACGATAAAGATACGAGGCAACTTCTATGAAATCGAAGATATCATGGAAAGAGGTTGTCCTCAGGGCTCTGTCCTTGGT
This sequence comes from Halyomorpha halys, assembly GCF_000696795.3. Lineage (NCBI taxonomy): Eukaryota > Metazoa > Arthropoda > Insecta > Hemiptera > Pentatomidae > Halyomorpha > Halyomorpha halys. Next base: position 213,175 of record NW_027112617.1, on the reverse strand, counting down.
CCTGCTCTGTTGAAATTGGTCTTTGACGAGTTGTTGGGGGTGCTTGAAGAGGAGCGGTTCCCTGCCACAGCTTATGTATATGGCCTTGTTATAGTAGTAGCGTCGAACAGCAGAGCCAGATTAAAAGATGAAGCTAGTCGGTGCGGCAACCTGATAGAGGCGTGGTGTGAGAAGAAGAAGTTGAAGATGGCTGCTGCCAAGACTCAAGCTATCCTCTTAAGGGGTACGACAGACAGGGCCCATCCTGTTACTCGCAGAATACAAGGAGAAGTGATACGACCCAGTGAGGTTGTGACATACCTTGGCGTAAAGCTTGGGAGACAGTTAAATCTAACACCTCATTTAGACTACATAAGAAGTAGAGTAGGCCTTGCTCTTAATGGACTCAAGCGTATAGGGGGCGCATTTTGGGACCTCAGATACCCAGCAACGTTGACCATCTATAAAGGAGTAGTTGTGGGTATCTTGAGATATGCATCCCCTGCATGGTGTCGATATCTCTCGAAAAGACAGAAGCGCAGGTTGGCTACAATACAGAGGATAGCTTTGCTGCGAGTCACTCGAACATACCGAACAGTGTCTCATGAAGCGGTACAGGTATTAGCTGGAGTAGTCCCTATCGATCTTCTTCTGCAAGAAGACTATTACTGACACAAAATAAAGAGGGAAGGTCTGGTGGATTTACTGGAGAACCTCCAAGCGCGTATTGGTGAAAGCCCTAATAAATGGAAGAGAATCCTTCGAGAAGAAACATTGCAAGAATGGAATCGATGGTGGGTGGATTGCTTAAAAGGGGCCACCCTATGGAAGTACTTTCCTACCGTTGGTTCACGCCTAGAATCAACGTGGGTCCTCCCCGACTACTGGATCTCACAGTTCCTCACGGGGCATGGGGGTTTCCGAGCTAAGCTCGCCACACATGGCATAAACATCGATCATCTATGCCCAATTTGTCAGGTTCCTGAGACCCCTGAGCACGTTGTACTTGCCTCTACCGCCTGTGAAGCATTGAGAGCCAAGATGATGAGGGAAACAGGACTCTATGTTCTGACTGAGAGCGATCTTCCTGAGCTGATGAAGAAAGAAAACTACTAAGGGTGGAAGGAGGCTGTGGGCTCTACTCACTTCTCCCTGGTTATGAGAGAATAAGCTACACCAGCAAGGCCTCAGTAGAAGAGCAAGATTTATTTTGTAGCAAGAGCAGGCTGTGTGCACAGCTATGTAATGTGTTGTTCCCACTGCTGCGAACACCCGTATTCTCTAGTAGGCAGGGAAGGATGATAAATAAATAAATAATAATAAGATAGTTCTGTACAAATAAAATAGTTTAGGTGGTAAATTACTTAGAATTTTAAGATTTTCTGTTTTATTGCTGCGGTTAAGTATTGTTCTTAATGTTCGATGATGTAAGAGTTAATAACATTAACAAAACATTTAAGCAAGTACTAATTTAAATTTTCAAAACTATTCATGTACATACTTGTAAAATATCGAATATCCGGAAATGGATGACATAAAAATGCTGGACTTAAACTGAACTGGTGAACTGTAAACATAAGATAACCGGCTCCAATTTAAAAAAATATATATTTATTGACATATTTTCTATATTCTTCTATTTTTGAGTTTTCTGATTTTAGTATTTCATCCCTTTTCGACTTAGCATAGTTCGGCTAAAAATTGAACCATATAATTAGAAAGTAGATTAAATTTAACAAACATGTAAATAATTAATATTGATAAAAATGCAATGTTAGATGAGGGGGTAAATCTTCAATGATTATCAGATAAAATTTCTGAATATGTTGATAATCCTTTAACGTAGGAGTTATTGAAAAAATAAATTATTTTTCAAAAATAATGAAACTCATTATTGAACTTAATCGTTTTAGTTTTAAATTCATGTAGAAATCCATCACTATGAAAGGCATTTTAGTTTCCTTGGGCGGGCCAGAAACCATGATAACGGATTCTAAAATGTTATTACTGTTTACGGTAATTAGATATTTCACACTCTTTTTGTCGAAATCTTGAAAAACCGTATCATCGTCGTGGTTTTAGGCAATTTTCACACTCAGGATTTGTTGGATCCGAAAAATTAAAAAAAAAAAAAACCGTTTTAGATTTTCTGCGAGAATTAAATTTCTCTTTATTGAAAATATCCCTTTTCATTGAAAATCTTCAAAACTCGAAAAAAAAAAAAAAAAAAAAAAAAAAAAAGGATGTCTATCAAGTCTTGAACAGCCTGTGTAATTAATTCAATGATATATATATATATATATTTATATATTAAAAATATAAAAAATTGTCTCGTACATACATAATTATCAAAATTAACTTTAAATTCATGTAATAAATAACTACTTTTTCAAGTGCACTAAAATCTACTCTCAATTTTTCAAGTGCATTAAATATTTATTTTTCATAAAATAAAAAGTGCAGTATGTCATAAAAATTTGAATCAGTTTTCAATAATTAATTGTTATAATGCATTTTCGTTAAGTTCACTGCTCCCAGCAAATTTATTTACTGGCAGTCAGTAATGATTCAGCGCTGGCCTAAGCTAACCTCATCAGCAATCACGGATAAACCAATTTCAGATATTTTAGAGGCTGAAAAATAGTAATAATAAACCTCCAGTCTACATCAAAGTGATAGTAACTCAAAAAATTCAATGCTAGTTTATGGTTGACCGTTTACTCAAGTTGGAAGTAAATTTGCTCAAATTACTGCGTACCAATATTAAAATATACCTTTTTTTATCCTTAAAAGGAGTGTTTATTCATAAAAAGTAGCCTAAAATCCAAATACATAATTAACTGAAAACTTAATAACTAGATACTCTATTGGTCAAGGTTTCTTATTCATATCCCCAGTTCAAATTTCAAGAAACTGACAAATTACTTTGTATATTGGATTGCTAGAATATAGAATAGTTTGGAGTGATAGAAGTCTCTTATTTTTCACATTATTGGGAGTGTCTAATAGCATATTACTTATGAAGAATAAAGGAAATGAGAAAAATTGCTAGAACATAATATTCTATTCTATAATAATACTTGTTGTCATAAAACGATATTGATTTTTTAAATATTTAAATGTTATATTTCAGTTTAGTGTTAAATGTTAAATATCAGAATATTAAATGTTCTGCAAAGGACGTTCCAAAAAGATAACGGTAATACAATTTTAAGAATTCAAATCATCGAAGTTACTTTAGCTGAAACACGCACACAAGGTTTTTTGGTGAATTGTTTGTTCCTTCCAGCTAAATAGTAAAACTTCTCCTAAAATTATTTTCTATTTTCCCAAACTTTTTGAATTTCTTGAAAACTGTTTGTTCCTTCAATCTAAAGACGAAAATTTGTACTGAAACTATTTTTGCTATTTCTTAACTATTAATAATTTATATATATTTATATTATTTCGAGATAAAGAGTAATGTTTTTTCCGTGAATAATGTTCGTTTTCCCTCTATTATTTTTTAATTAGTTCTTATATTCTTTGTGGTATTTTTCGAAGACTTTTTCACTGAAGCAAAAGAGAACAGGGTTAAATTATAATATATTGTTATTTTAGCCCCTTCCTGATCATTTATGACATACAGAGTGGGGATGGGATTATCTGCAGGTAACCAACTAATTTTAACCAGCGTGGATGGTCAGATTTTTATTTCGTGGTACCACTACGAAATAAAAGTAGTGGTATCCTTCCTGACCAGTTTCGAACCGGCGCCGCTAAAGTAACAATACACATAGGTTACGCCTTATCTCACTCGGCCACAAACGGCCCTCTTTTTTTATAAATGGATATAATGCCCCCCCCCCCCAAACCTCATTACCTACTTCTAAAATAGTATGAATATATATTTCCAACTATATTTTATGTGGGAATAAAGCCCTACAGGATAAAACGTCATTAAAACTGGATGACTATTAACAAAGACATAGCATGCTGAAGTTTTGCTTTTATATACATTTAAAAATATTCTTACAAAATTTGTAACCAAGATATAAAGTTGTATATGTATATATAGTATACATTAAATCTAGCAATAGTGGAGCATTGCTGGATAGTATTAATCAAATTAGTTTGCCTCTTCATTTTCTTTTTTAAAAACCCCTTGTAATTAGCCAAGAAAAACAAAATTTCACCCCTTCTTCTTCCTCGATGATTAATTTATATCTTTGAAATTTATTTCATATTCGTTAAATTGAAAAATAATTTCATTCGCCAAGTTTATAATAATTAAATATTTTTCTTGAAGAACTAAATACAATAATAAAAATCTAATATTTATATGCCATTATATATTCCTAATTAGTATTAAATAAATTATGTAGAGTTTAAAATTTACATGGTAGCCATATGGATGGTTTAGTTTATCGTTGAGGCTTATTCATATATGAATAAATTTTTTAAAAAATTTAACCCGAGACAGATAACTTTTCGTTTATTAATAGATTTAAGAAATTATTTCTACATTGTAATCTGCTATTTAAAATGAAAAAGAGACGTTTGAACTTGCCTCTGCATCAAATTTTCTTTTCTAGACCATAATCAGCATATTTTTTTCGTAATAGGTTTATTGATTCTTTAGATGTCATGCCGTTATTTAACCAGGTTTGTTGACCCCAGATGAAGACCAATATGCCCATCTTTTTTTTTTTTTTTTTTGTTTTTTTTATAAACTGTTTACATCTGACTAACATTCAGCGGGCTTCTTAGTTAGCAGCGAAATAAAAAAATGTTTTAAAAGCAATTAATTCTAAACCATTTTGGTAAGAAAATTCTTTCTCTTAAGAGGTAAACCAGGAATATAATTAAGTTAAAGTCTGATTTCGTGGCTTTTTTATGTTTCATAAATATATATTTTTTTTACTATTGACACACTCTAGTGACCAAATGCTTATTGGTTTAAGAAGATATTTTCTTATTAAATATTTCAACAGAAACATCTATTCAGCCGAATATTTATTAAAGAGTGCAAAACAAATTAACTAACAATTTGGTATGGTAAAAAAAATTCTCGCAAGACTTGTGCCGGAGGAACTGAGACCCATTTGAGTTTTCACATGGTCAACAAGCGTTTTTTCTCAAGCTTGCTTCAGAGAACAAAATATAATTTTGTCCAATGGCTGTAGACGGTCAGTTGGCTGGGAAATATCACTAGTTGAACATTTTTCTGAATAGCCAACTGGACTATTCTAACACTCCTATGACTTTTATGACCATTATACAATAGCACAGCTGTTTCATCATCAAATTGATTGTATTCACGGAACTTTTTCTACACGTGGTATGAACATGGTTGAAAATCATTGAAAAAAGACAGCTTTATCCATCCATCCATTTGAAGTTGCTGCGCCTGGGTATCGTTTAACAGAATCCGGTACCAAATGAGGCTAGGTCGAGAGACGTTAGAAAACAATCAAAAAAGAGAGTAGTAGACTCACGCCCTGATAAATTTAACACTCTATCAACTACTTGACGCTGAGATGGATAAGAAGTAAAACCACTCTCATTAGTATTAACATGCAGTATCGTCTCTTACAGAATAATCATCATACACCGCCTTTAAATCAGCAAAGAATTCACTGACAACATCCCTCGCTCGTTTCCTAGCCTTTTGGACGTTTTCAGGTTTTCTTAGAGAAACCCTGATATCGTGAGAAACCTTGATATCTTGGTACTGTAAATTTTTTAACCTTGATACCAATCTTCACCTGGTTTCCTATAGTAAAATCTTTTACTAATTTCAGTTGCTTGGATGTACTCCTGCACAAGCTCTTTTAGTTCTACTTTATCACGAGGGTAAACCATCTACGTCCTTACTATTAAGTATTTTACAAGAGTTGTTCAACTTCACTTGATAGATCGGTAATTCGTCCCCCAACTTACTGATATCACTTTTTCCTCCCATTCATGCAGTTGAATATCATTGTTTCAGGGCCCCCGTTGGCCTCAGAAGCTGCAACGTCATATCACCATTGGAAATATCGTGGAGAGCATGGGTTACGTTATCAATTGTGTAAGGTGAAGCCGGCTTCCTAAAGTGCATTCATGGCATCATGTTGGTCACTTCTACATTCAATTAATCAGAAAACGTCATTATTCTGGCAAAAAAATAGTTGTTTTTTTTTTGTAGACATGAGAATAAAAAAAATTTTTAAATTCCGTTCCGAGATAAAAATCTCGGGGGTAATTGGGAATGGTTATAACCAAGAAGTAGAAGAATAATTAAGCCAAAATCATCACAGATACTTGAAATATACTCAACTACCATCAGCTATTGGCAAAGAATCATTCTTACCTGCGAATCGTGTTGTCAGTTCGCTTTGATTTTCAGAAATTATTCACTCTGTTAACTGGTCATATCACAGAGCTCTCAGCTGAATACGAATCTATTTTTTTCGTTGTGGAGTCTCTTCGTGGGCTACTAATGGAAGATAACTACAATCTGTCAATTTAAGTAGGTTATATATGAATAACCTTTTTAAACCGAAACAATAAAAAGTTGATAACAAAAGGAGCTATCCAGATTTCGGTAAAATGAGGCTCTTGTTAGTTACACGTAATATTTTCGGTAAAGAAAAAAAATTTAGTCACGTTATTTCTTTATTATGAATGATTATAAGTAAATAGTGAATTTATGAATAATTCTGGTCTGTTTGTAAATATAATTTTAGTATATACAGCGTTATAATTTTTAATGCATTATTATGCTTTTAAATATTTTATTTATACCCATCGAGACATACTTCTCCTTTTTTCGGACAACGAATCTCAAGGAGAAAATACCATAAAACTCTCGGGTAAAAATTATTAGAATAATTTATATTAGTTTCTATTTATAATAGAATAATTTATATTATATTAATTATTTGAATAATTGATAATTGAAAAATTTAATCAATTAGACGATGGTCAAAAGGGCGGTCGAAATAATAACTAAATAAACATACAAATTGTAATTTAATCGCAGAGGGGTCTCTCAGTATCTATAAGAATTTTTTTTCTCCATGATACAAATTAAATGTCTCATTATCGTCATAACATCAAAAGTTTTTCTGTTTTTTGTTTGTTTGTTTTAATTTAAACAACTTTAGCTACCATTGATTACACCAGTTTGTCCGAATAATTATTTCAATATTCAATTTATTCAATTTCAAGACCAGTTCAGTTTTTTTAAATCTGTTACACCATTTAATTGTTCCGCATGTGTATAAATTACAATTCTCCCTCAGTGATCCTGGAAGACTGACTGGAACCAGAACTGAGGTGCAATGTCAAGGCCATCCAGAGCTGGAGTCATTAATTGATGAGTAGCTCCCTGAAGTTTGGCAATCGTTCCGTCCACTTCTGCTTTCTGGAATTTCCAACACATTACTTAATTTATACCCCTAATGAACATACATTTATGTCGCTTATGTCGACTAGTCGATGAAACTAAATCATTAATTTTTATTGGCCAATCATGTGGTGAGGGCAACTGATACATACCAAGGCACACAGTCAAGAACCACTATGTTATCGAAAATAATTTTCTCGACACACCCTCTGGTAAAGAGAAACACCAAGAGCATAGAAATAATATAACATCATCATAAGTAATAATGAAGTAAGGGTACAAACTTATGAGGGGTCGCCAGATTCTTATTAAATTTCGCGCGCGCGTGTGTGTGTCTGGCTGATCTCTCACTCTTACTTCATTATTACTTATGTAGGTCCTTGTGAAATTAAGTAGGTTGTCATCCAATATGTAGTTACACTAAATAACGGAATAAATGAAAATAAATAGTTATGTTCGTGTATCTTTAAGCTCTAGGTATGTACTTATATTCTATCACCACAATACACAGCAAAGGGAAATTAAAAAATACATATATTTTTTAAGCAAATGTGTAAGGTATACATGAAATATTACAATTATAGTTAAAGTAATTTACTTTATTTAATTCTAATATTTTATGTAATATTATAGATAGAATTTTTTTTCTAATTTAACTGTTTTTGCTGTCAAATAATACAATCTGTCTCAATTAATAACAGTAAGTAATTATGGAATAAAGCATTATGTAAAATATTCGGACCGAAAAAGTATGAGTTAACGAGAGAATTTAGAAAGCTAAACAATGCAAAATTGCACCGAGTAAATATAATTCAGGTTATAGTATTTCGGTGAATAAGATGGGAGTGTAATGTTAGTCTTTATAATGAACGGAATGTTAATAAACATGTTAGTAAACGTCCGAGGGATATACCGAAACGTAGATAGGAGAATTGCGTTAAGACTGATTTAGTATATTTGGCTCTCTCCATACATCTTTCCCGTGACACACCTCCAAACCTAAATCTACTGAATAAGTTTTAACGCAATCCGGTCTACCCCTCGGGCGTTTACCCGTCGGTTCAGTGTTTATTAACATTTTAAGGATCTGCTCGTTACTAATCCCTACAACCTTACAGGCTATAAGCTGAATTATATTTACCGGCTGCAGTTCCCTTTATTTTAATTTCTATAGCCTTCTAAATATTCCCGTAAATTCATCCTTTTTCGATCCGAATATTTTGCTTAATACCTTATTTTCAAAAACCTTAAGGCTCTTCGTCTCTAAGCGAAAGGGCCACGTTTTACATCCATAAAGAACGGGGGATGGGAAGGTTACTAGGATCCATAAAGAATGGGAAGGATGCTAGTTTTGTAAATTCTAATTTTTCGGATTTCGATAGGAGGCGCGAGCTAGGCAGTTTCGAAGTTGAAAAATAACAAGCATTTTCCGCTTTCAACATCGCTTTAATTTCTTCATCAATTTCATTTTTTCCCTTTACCGTAGAATCTAAATACTTAAATTAAACATATCTACCTGTTAAAACGTATTTCCTTCTATATCTATATCACCAAAATTACTCTAGTTTCTACTGCAAACCATATATTTTATTTTATACGTATTTATTTCGAGACCTAGTTTCTTATTGGAGTTTATCAACATAGTTGTATTTAATTCCATTGTTTCCTTGTCATCCCCCAATAATACCAAATCATCGGCGTACCCAAGCACCGGTATTTTATCACCTAAAGTTAAACCCTTGTCGGTATTCATCACAGTTTTGATAACATATTCCAGTGCTAATGTAAGTAAAATAGGCGATGAAGATTCGCCGTGTTTTAAACCCGACCTAACTTGGAACGTCTCAGAATAATGATTACCGATTCGTACCTTATTACACTTCTCGGTAAAAAACAAATATGCAAATACAATAAAATTAATCAGTAACTTTCATATGTGCACGAACGATAACCGATTTACTTATTATCAGAGAGTTGGAACTTTGTAATTTTTTTAAATTTCAATCGTAAATTTGTCAAATCATAACTTAGTACTGGCTATCAAAAAGATTTCACTACCATCTCCTTTACGCTGATGGTTTCGAAAATTAGCAGCATGGCTTTAGAACCTGAGTTTGCTTCTAAGACATCAAAGTTTCATCTAGATTCTGTTTCCTAGCTTTCCTGAGACGTCTTCCATCTTGCGAATTGCTTCATTGTTAAGTTTTGTGTTTTAATAGAGGCACGACCTGTAAATCATACAGCGGGTGTGATGAACGCTTAATTGCTGAAGGAAGGATTATTTTTTAAATCGGATTTTTTAACCACTTCTGATTTTCAGAAGCAGCTAAATCAGGGTCTGGCTTTGAAATAACGATCTTTATTTTATCAAATTTTTTGAACAACAGCATCCATAAACTTCCTTATCTCGTCACAAGAGCCTGAGAAGGTAGGGGCACTTTGAAATAATTTTCATACACCTAAGCATTTAACAGATCAAATCAAAAAATCTATCTCCAGGAATTCAGACCGAACAATATCAGAAACACAAACAACAATATAATTTTTTTGAAATAGATAAATTTTAATATTTGAAATAATTAAATTATTTTACAAAACGTTGAACAGATTATTAGGGACTAATCACCAATCGTTACAATGTCAAAGGCCCCTCGTCAATCGCTAAATGATCTAGATGTAACCTGGCAGTCGGGTGTATTTTGTGTGTTCGAAGGAGTGTATAAAATATCATTAAATTTCATGGAGCCGTTTCAACATGGCACATGAAAAAACTCAGATTTGATGGAATTATAAACTCAAACCTGAATCATTTGCAAAAGGGATAAGTTTAAAAAAAAACTTTAAAAAAATACAAAACTTTTAAAATTAGATTTGTCATAATTCGACTTCTTATTATTGGAAAATTTGTTTAAAAAACTGAAATTTGAGACTATATTCGACGTTTACAACAAAAAAAAAAAAAACCAACCCAGCTGTGTTTTCGCAATTCTTAAATCACAAATCTGTCTTGGTCTATCTTATGCAATATTTCAAACGGAAAATATTCTTAATTAAAAGCTACGGCTTCACAAATATTTTTTATTTAATTCATTGTAATGATTAAAAATTATTTCCCATTGACATCTCGTGGACGTCTTAGCTATGTTGCTCAGACAATTTGCTGGAGAATTTCACGCTCAACGCCCTGGTTTCCTCTCTAACTAAATTATAGAGGCTGGGTGTGCCACAAGGTTCCTGTTCTTAAGGTCTACTTTAATTTGAATGAATTAAAAATCAACTATTACAGCCAGGCTCAAACCTGGATCTGGGAATCGTCAATCCAGTCCTTTATCCAAGGTAAAGCTCTCTTATTCAGAAAAATTATTGAAAAGCAGTTTTTCAAGGGACCGTAAATTTATAATATTTATATGTACCAGCTCAAATTTCTTTAATTTTTGATATATGCAGGAAATATCTGTAAATATCAATTAATATAATCCTTATGGGAATAATGGAATTTCAACCAGGACAAATTTAATCTACTAAATTTCAATGTAAGTACATTTTTATTTTTAAATCGTTGAAATTTTTTTAGTGTAGTTGAGGATAAGAGCTCGTACAGAGAGAGCAGTTGGGCAGGTATTTGTCAATCAATACTATAGTCTAGACTTTCCAGAGGGCACCTTCCCCATTCATCATAGTTGCATCGGCTAAGAGCCGCTAAGCCGCTTTGACAATTCTCCTTAACACTAACAATACAAAACAGAGAACATCAAAATCTAGTGCGATTATTAATATGTATAAATAATTTATCAGCAAACCATTTTAACATACTTCTCTGGATGATGTGAGGAGTAAAAAAAACATCTACAAAGCAACTGGTAAATTTGTTAAAATTCAGATAAACATAAAAAAGGAGAATTTTTCGAACAAATTAATATGTTCTTTTTTATAATTTATTGATGCTTTCAAACAATTTATAAAATAACCACCTTGGTTCATACTTTCCTCACTTAAATTCTATCTCCCTAACTGTTGGAGGTGAGAGGGATTTTGTGTGTGTGGGGAACAGATTTTGAGGATTAAATTGCAGCGAACCATTACATGTGAGTTTCATATCAATCTCATTTATAGATTATCGAACTCGCTTATAAACACGCAAATCAACTGTAATATAACATGGATCAAACTCACCTTTTAGAAACTATCACTGTGTCAGGGAAGTAGGACACTACACTCACTGATCACTCTCATATAAACACACTCTGAAGGAAACTATAGCCAGAAGTTGAGTAAAATAGATTATCCTCGTTTTGGTGGGAGTCTGCTTGTGTTGCCAGTCATGAATGATAATGAAATAGAGATTTTAAACTCTATGAAATAGAGTTAGGCCTAAGTCTATCGTTCTGAGATCTGCGGGCGGCGGAAGTTACAATCCGGCCCGGGGCGTAGTCCCTTTTTAATAAGTGGTGGTCCCATAAAATGAAAAACTTGACAACCCCACCACGGTTAGAATAAGTTGGTCATCTGTAGAAAACTAGGCATACATCACCTTCGCTTTGGATTGCCTTAAAAAAAATATATTTCCAAAGTTTTGGCGCCAAATTTCAAAAAATGTAAGGGGAACAGGTTGCATTTATGAGACAGTTAGATTTTATAAACCATAACTTTTTTTCTGAGCAACTAATAGCACAATCTTTCCTACAAAAAATAATTAAGACCTTCAACAGGTAATAAATTATCAGACAGACAATTTCTCTGCCATCAACATGAGTTGTTGCACAGCTGAGGAAGATATATATTGACATTTTAAGTTTAAAATTAGGGCTATAATCAAATTGATACTGAGCAATCCTAGAATAAGCTGAGGTTATCTATTAATCAATGGACACAATTGAAATATCGGTAATATCACACAGACACAGTTATCTTATTGGGAATATGTATGTTTTGGTAGAATAGCTCATGTATGTATATTTAAAAACATTATACATTTTAGTAAAAAGTATAAAATAAACAAATAAAGACTTCAAACTCTTTAAACTTAAAATTAATAAATGTATATGAAATCTAAAATTAATATATATATATATACATATATAAGAAGATGGTCAGGGTTGCGGTCAAAAGAGAAACAAAAATAGTTTACAACTATTTATTTTCCGACGTTTGACCCCACTTCATCAGGACTAAAAAGTTACAAAAAAAAAAAAAAACTGAGAATACTACAAGAATAAGGCAATTTAAGCTAGGATAAATATTATTTATAATCTTGTACGAAGATGGTCAGGGTTGCGGTCAAAAGAGAAACAAAAATAGTTTACAACTATTTATTTTCCGACGTTTCGCACCACTTTGCAGGGCTTCATCAGGGCTAGAAAGATACAAAAAAAAACTGAGAATATTACAACAATAAGATACAATAAGGCAATTTAAGCTAGGATAAATATTATGTAAAAATAATGTGATAAGAAATTACATATAAATAAAAGGAAGGAAGACGTAAAATAGTATCAATATAAAATAAAATTGAATAAACAATGATAAGAATAAAAAATAAGTAGCAATGGTAAGACTAAAAATTTTTGAAAAATAGTAAAATATACAGTCAAAAAACTGCAGGAGACGAACAAAAAAAAGATCTCTTACCATTCTTACTTATTTTTTATTCTTATCATTGTTTATTCAATTGTATTTTATATTGATACTATTTTACGTCTTCCTTCCTTTTATTTATATGTAGTATATTTACATATACCTAAAATTAAAATGTTTAGTATTTTACAAGAAAAAGGAAATGTTCAATTTAACTGAGGTTACATCATGATATTCTTCATGAAAAAATGAAAGAATTTTTCTTTAAGAAGATTTCATAATAATTACAGCTGTAAATTTCCTTAGTAGATCAGTTGATGCTCTTATCAAAAACACCTTTGGTCCAGCAGTGTGCTTAAAGGTACCCATCCTGAAGAATTTGGAATGAAAAATTTCCATTTCAGTTCAAGATGGCTAAAGCAAAAGGAATGATTGGTGTACATCAAACACCTTATAGAACAAAACCTACAGGAATATCATGCTACAAACAAATAACAGTAAAAAATAATAAAGCCGAACTCTAAAAAATCTACTTGACTTGTTAACATTTATTTTCTGCTCTAACTTTAAAGAATAAAAAAAAAAATTAAATTATGGAAAACTAATTTACCTAGATATTAAATTAACAATCTTATCATTTCAGGTAGGACTAGGCCTGAAATTAGGTGGAACAACTACTATAACATAATGAAATTGTATTAATAAAAATATATATGTTGCTTGAGCTATAATCGAAGAATAGGTGTATCCAGGAAATTAATTTTTCTTTAAGGAATGTGAAAGTAGTCAATGAAATATGATAAATTTTATATTGAACGATGTCCACACTAACCCTCAAAACTTCTCAAGCTGTGAGATTAATCGGACGTGCCATTTTCGAAATAAAGATATGAAAATACACGTTTACTCTTAAGTATCCTAAAATAGTTGATGAAATTAGCTAAAATTTATACCTGACCACGCTGTCACTGATATTGACAACCACTTTTCTATAAATTTCAAAAAAATCGTATGAGCCATTTTTGAAACAGGTGTGCAGAGGAAAATACGTACAAGAAAAGATAAGTGAAAGTAATTGACGGAATCTAATGCAATTAATCCACCACCGATTTTACACTGCCATAGTGATTTCCAAAGTGGGTGCCACCGCCCTCTGGGGTGTGCTGCAGCTGTTCAGGGGGGCGGTGATGAATATCTACAAGTTGTCACGGTCAACAATATTTCAGCTGACAAAAATAGAGCCGAGGACTACGGAAATTGTAGCAGCACATCCGATTCATCCTTCTCATAACTAACTAAAGATCAACCTGATCAAAAGGGCAAATTTGATTAAAAAGTAATGAAAATTTGCGATTTTAAGAGCGAAATATTTTTCCTGCATTAATACAAAGGTTATCAACCTCGGTAGTGAGTAAGCAAAAGCGTGAGGAACTGTAGAAGGCGAGATCATTAAGATGGAATTTTTACTTCATTTCCTTATCGTAAACAGGTGAAAAGTGATTTCATTTTTTCATTAATGCTTATAAAGCGTGCAAAAAACGGTGAAAGTGAGAGTAAAAGTTGCGACCCCAACATCACTTTTTTATCATTCACTCAATTGTTAGACAAATTTTCAACCCTTTAGCTCAGTGGTTACCAAACTTTTTTTGCCGCGGCACTCTTATTAGGATATACAAAGTCGGGTGCCGTCCTTGAATTAAAAAAATCACAGGACTATTGCTGAACTAAAACATCTGTCGCCATGATCATCCTATGAGCGGTTGACTATGAAGGAAAATAAGATAAAAACAAAGCAAAGTGAATGCTGCAATACACTGTATATTTGCTATTTTAATTTTTTCTTCTTTTTATTTGCAAAATATTTTGAGAAAGTAGCATTCACTTGGGTCCCCACTTTGGGAATTGTTGCTCTAACTCAAATTGAGCACATCAAGTGCAAAACCTAATTTTCTCAACAAAACCCTGAAACTTTCTATTCTTACGTTCCAAACCTGTTAAATCTGAAATAAATATTTCAGAACTTCTTAAGACAAAGACTTCTTAAGCAGATATTTCCGAAATTCCTAGAATTATTCGAATTATAATCCTAAACCCTGCATTAATCCTTAAATTATTTAGAAAATACTAAATAGTATTGAAACTAAGAGGGTAACATTATTATAATAATAAATGGTAAATTACTTAAGAACAAAAATATTTGTTATCGTCAGAGGTAATATATTTGACTACTTCAACATCTCGAAAACTTCCGGAGAAAATGTTTCAACATCATAGACATTTTCTCAAACAAATTTTGAAAGAAAGAAAAGTGACATTAGTAGAAATTGAAAGAAAAGAACTGATCTGTCTAAAAAGAATGTGTATAAGAAAAGTTAGATTCTATTAGATGCACCTTGTGATGAGTTATCTTTGTGTAATTTATTAGAAGCCCCTGATTTTGAAGGGTTTAAGTGATAGTGGATAAAATTAACAGATGATGATAAAAGGCAGGATAAACGTTTTAATAGAGGATTATTCATGGAAAATAATAACAGATTCCTGTTTGTTAAGATCGGTAGTAACAAATTTGTGTTAATGTATTCTTAATATCTGAATATGAATTGTTTATATTTGGTTTTAAGATCATTGTACTACTCAGGCTGTAGAGATGTACAAAATCATAAAATTCATGAAAAAAGTGCGTTGGTGGGATTTTTTCATATATTATACAGTATTTTATTTTAATTTTTTGTATATAAAAATTAACAGATCTTTTAGGGAAAGACTTTAGCAAGCTTCATTAAAATGGTTAGAGTTTATTTGGCACCTTGATAATAAAATCTGCTGAAAACTCGGATTTGAAATGTTTCACGACTGCCAATAATGCCGGTTATCATATATTTCATCATAGTAGAAAATTGTAATAAAATTTAAATATGTACGTAATGTTTTTTTAAAAGATCTTCGTTCAATTATAATTACTTTTTAACTAAATATCTCAACGAAGATATAATACCCATTGAACCCAGCGGAATTGAATGAGAGGTTAATAATAGAACTGAGGAGGATTCCAACAATTCCTTTTTGGCAATCCCTGTTTTATTTTGGAACCCGAAGAGAGGCAAAGAAGAAAACAAATAATAAAAAAGGGATCGTCTGATCGAGGATGCGTTGGGCATGCAGCCTCCCTCTTCTTCCTCCCCCCCGAAAAAGGTCTTGGGATAAAAAATGACCCGTAACGAGTACTTGGCCCGGGAGTACTTTGAACAAAACCTTTTTACCCCGAGACAGGCTAGACGCTAAAAAACTTACAAGAAATGACCCCTTGCCAACCAAGTCCCGCCCGGAATAACGGATTTTTTTTTACTTCTTTTGTTTTTCCACGTATTTCCAATTATTTCCTTTCTAGTGACTGACTGGATCCCTTATTTCCTCGTTGCTAATTTATTGGATCATTTGGACGGGCTTTCCATACAACCTTGTGGGGCAGTCAATGTTATTTTTTCTAAGTCAATATTACATGTACTTAATGGAGAAAATATAATCAAAACAAATGTTCACCTCAGCCGAATACGACGATTTCAAACATTGAATCAAGAAAATGTCCGTTGCTGCGCAAAGATTGAACTATTTGAATTACCACATTAGCACTGTAGAGAAAGCATTTTGTTTTATAAAAGATGATTTTCAGGTATGGTTTATATATTTATACCTCACGTGAAAAATTCAATTTTTTAGTTTTCCATAATCTTGAGAAACCTCATAGAAAAACCTATTTTTTCGGGCTTCAAGGACAGTAAATTACTTCCACTAAATCTTAGATAAAATAATGTTAAATTTCTTTCAAGCTTCATACTATATATCGAAAATGAGATCATCAATATTTTCAGGAATGTCAGAAAACTACAAACAAGAACAATATTTTATCTTAAATATGAACTTCTCAGTTTCTAGCCATTGGGGAAGGAGGGCAAGAGTGTGGCAGAATAGAAACTCCTAAATCTCCAGGGCCAAAGTTCAAGCACTGACAGAAAAGTTATTATTTTATCTGGAATGAACACTCTCTAGTGTACCTCCTCCCCCTCAATTCTTTGGGGGAAACCTTGTTGAAATTGAGCAAACCCCTCAAAAGGGAAATTAAATATAAATGGCAATCTTTGTGGAATGAAAGCCCAAGGAGTAAACTGAAAATTATAAAAAAAGCGTGTCAGGCCAGCTTAAGAATAGGTCACACAAGGCTCACCCACTCCTATCTTATTTCAAAATAAATGCGTCTGAACTGCCATTATTGCAACAATTTGACAATTAGTCATATTTTCCAAGAATGCCCATATTTCACATTATACCTCAACAGCTTAGGATTAAATCCAGATATTTCAAAAACCCTCAGAGATGATAAAACTGTGAAATTGGTGTTTCAGTTTTTAAAATCAACAGGTTTACCGACACAAATATAACATCAGGCAGACAAAAAAATAAACAATAATAAAATAAAATAAATTAAATAAGGTAGAAATGGCGTTAATGACCAATGATGTTTTATGCCACTAAACAGACAAACCTCATGATTGAGTATCTAACATCATTGTCCTATATGATAACTCTAATAATGCTGTACTTCTGATTCAAGTTTTAAACAAAATGAGTTGAACCTAGAGCCCCGTAGATTTTGCATCATATTGTATATATGTATGTATAGTTGACCGTAAAAATTGATTTATAGGGAGATGGTCAGGGTTGCGGTCAATAGTGAAACAAAAATAGTTGTAAACTATTTTTGTTTCACTATTGACCGCAACCCTGACCATCTCCCTATATATTTAAACAAAATGTCTTATTCCCATAGGTAGCAGTGATACAAGTTTTTATTTATTTTTTTTCTATCAGTTATTTACAATATTATGTGACTGGATGAGAACTTATTTCATTTTATATATAGTTTTCATTTAGTAATTAATTGAAGACAACTTTATTTTCTATAATATATGATATAAGTTATTAAAGTTATTGGTTTTGAATTTCCAATTAAAATTAATTAAATCCCGCTAAGCAAGTATACTTCTGGAAAAAATTAGTGCATCACATTGTATTCTATATTTGTTTATTTATTACTTTATTGGAATTAAATTAACTCACTCTAACCAGTATTTGTTACTGTTGTTATTGGTGTTGTTGAAGACAACATTATAATATGAGAAGCTGTTGGATTTCTATCAAATGATATGAAAAATGGAGTGATGCGCTAATTTTTTCCAGGAGTATATAATTTTATGTGTATATGTAGATGAATTTGTGAGGCTCAGTGTGAGTCATATCTTACAATTAGAGTAGAGATAGATTAAAAAATTGACACTGAATGTGCCAAACTTTATATTTAAATATCATATTTGTAAATATTTAACTTTAAAGGTGAAGGTCTTATAATTATGTTTTGCTTATTTGCAGTGGGGACGGCATAAGTGGAAGGTATGGTTCAATTTGGTTTTGTGTGATATATTTTGAAAATGCACTGATTTATCAGATTTATTGTGATTGATTAATTGTTATGTACTAATGATCATTATAAACAATTTATTAGTTTAGAAATAAAAGCATGTTTAAGTATGCAACGAATGTTCGATTAATTTTAAATACAATTCTCTTTAATGAACATTATGTATTCATGTAATATTTGACTATCATGTTGAGCAATATTTTTAATACAAGAATATCAGTTAATAAAGTTTATTGTGTTTTTTTTTTTAAGTATTACATACTATAATAAGCTCAATGTGTTCTTTTGTGAAAGGTTACTTAAAAAAAAAATAATCATAATTTAGCTATTTAATAAATTTACATTATTTAGTATTAGCCTAAAGTGTTTACTAGAGTAAAATTAGAGTAAAATTTCAATGAAAATATTTGCATATCTATAAACAAAATAATAATTTATTTAAATTTTGTTTTTTTTAATTTTATATTTCATATTATTATTGTATTTTAAAAAGAAAGAAAGCAATTCTCACACTTAAATGGTAGCCCAAATAGACCAAAATTTAAATAAATATAAAGATATTATAGGTCCTATTAAACTTTAAAATTTTTGTACTTGTACCTTTTTCTTTACAATAAAATAATAGTGTCACTGCCACTTTTGCATGAATTGCATGTTTAAATTCTGATTTCACTGTTTGTTTGTTTTTTTTGTTCACTAAATTTTAAACTAACTGCACAGCTTTCTAACAGTTTCTCACTTTTATTCTACTGATATGTTTCTCATATATAGTTTCTTCATATAACATATTTTATTAAAAGGAAAATGGACCGAGTGTGGTCAAAGAAAAACTCAAATAGTGATTAAACTATTTATATTGAGCCATTTCATCCCACGTCGCAAGACTTCATCAGGGCTAAAAAAGATACTAACACTTAAATGATGTAAACATTAATGAACAAAGTAAATGAAAAATGAAAAAGATGTACAGTGAAATGTAAAAATTAAATAAGAATAATAAAATTATTGTTCTTTTATATTTATATATCTCATTTTTATTTTATATTCATATGTTACTTCCAACGTAAGTATACTCAATTACTTTATTATTAATGTATCTATTATATAATGTACACATCACTGTACCCCTATTTATTTTGTATATTGCCTTTTCTTCAACATGTTATGCTTATTGTATTCTTTATTTCTGTTGTATATTCTATCTATGTATATACACATTTTTGTTTTTTTATTATGTATATTATCATTTAATGTTTGCCTATTTTTAATATTTTCTAATACTGTTTACTTTAAAATTAATTTCAAATGTAACGTATTTTAACTGTCAATCCTCACTACATCTGTATAACATCCTGTCAACAGTTAACTTTAGGATTGACTTCTAGTCTCAAAAGGTACATTTTTTACCTTGTTTTCATTAATTGTCTATAACCTTTTATTATTATTATTTAGTTTTTACGTTTTACTGTACATCTTTTGAATTTTTCATTTAAGTGTTTGTATTGTTTTTAGCCCTGCAACGTAGAGCAAAACATTGGCTCAATATAAATAGTTTAATCACTATTTGAGTTTTTCCTTTCACTGCACCCAAACTACTTTTATTTTATTATTACACACAGTCAATCAGCGATCTTCTAACATATTTTAAAGTAACTCTCGGTAACTGAAAACATGATTGAAGAATTGCACTTGATAATAAGTGTAGTTTTTTAAACTTAATTGAAATATTAAGTTTAAATAAATTAATAGTGTAAAGTATATACAACTAAAAATAATGCAATTTTTTTTTCTTTTAGAATTAATTTAATGGCTAGATAAACCTAATTCAGTTACCTTTAAATTATTTTAAAAAAATAAATAAATAACAATATTGATAAACAATCTACAAATAAATAACAATCTTCCAGTAAATAACAATCTTCCAGTAAATAACAATATCATTTTAAATTTTTCTTAAGACTCATTAATTTTTGTTTCTAAAATTGTGTGTTCTTTTGGATACTTATGTTTTGCTTATTTGCAGTGGGGACGGCATAAGTGGAAGGTATGCTTCAATTGGTCAATCAATTGAATAAGTCCCAAAAATCTTAATTTCAAAATAAATCATGTATTAAAATTAAATGGGGGAACGGGGTGGTTCGGGGGGTAAGGCACAGAGCTATTAACTCCAGGGACCTGAATTCAAATCCAGCTGAAGCAAATATTATTTATTCAGTTACTGAAGCTGTGAGGCAACCCATTGGGTTCAGAGGGCTCTTCCGGGGTCCACTCAGCCTCATAAAGTGAGTACCCTTCATTGGGGAAAAATCTGGTGGCTGAGCGTGATTATGAACAAATCACCTCCTTGTACAACCATTTAAAAAAGCATTTAAAAAAAAATGACATCCTTATAAAGTACTGAGCCTCTGACTTTTTATGGGTTAGAGCTGTTAAGATTTTCATCAAAATTAAATATTTTGGTCTAACGCCATATTCAAATCTTTTTTTAATGCAGCATATATTTTGTTAGTATAATTCAAAATTATCCAGAATATGTATTTATGCTTTAATTGTAATGGCTAAAGAAGCTTTAAAGTGTCCCTTGTAATAACATATGATGGTCTTGATTGACTCGATTGATTCTCACTCATTTTTTTTACTATTAAA
The DNA here is from genome assembly GCF_000696795.3 of Halyomorpha halys. Classification (NCBI taxonomy): domain Eukaryota; kingdom Metazoa; phylum Arthropoda; class Insecta; order Hemiptera; family Pentatomidae; genus Halyomorpha; species Halyomorpha halys. Next base: position 192,131 of record NW_027112617.1, on the reverse strand, counting down.
ACAATCTGGTGAAGAAAATATATGTACTTTAGAGTATATTTAGATATACTTGTGCTATTCAGCTGTAATAGTTAAAACTTTTGAAAAAAACATTCTTTTAATAGGGATAAGGAACAGAGAATCAAGAATATCAGAGAGCAAGTTTTGCGCTACCTTGGCCGAAAGGATGTGAAAAATTCACCCCAGCCGACAGAGCAACAGTCAATGATACTCCATGTGATCCAGCACCAAATGAATGTATCCCAGTGGAACTCTGACTTCTACACAGAGCTTCAGAGTGTTTATCCCAGTTGTAAGTATTAAATAATTTGGTTTCACAATAACTTTAAAATTTTAGTGATTGCAATTAGTTAAATTAAAACAAGTTTACTTAAAAAAGAAGTTTAGCCAGAATCTCTGCCTAAAGCTCCTTGATGAAGTCCTGAAAATCAGGTCAAAACGTTAGCACGAATAAACAATTTCTTGTTTATTTGTATTTTTTTGCTGACACCCCTTTGTATTTTCTTGCACACACCCCTCCCCCCCCCCAACCGTCTTCCCTACTTGTACGTCTTCCCTATCACCGTATTATGAAACAATTAAATGGAATTGATCCAATGTGTTTTTCTTTTTCCCATGTTACCGAACAAAAAAATATATATGTATCAAATATAACATAGTTTCAATAAAAATTCTAATGTTAAATTCATTAATTTGTAATTATTTAAATATAGGAGCAACTTATAACAAGGTACAAAGATCAGCATTTCCCCAATTTTTTTCACCGCAATACCCTTCATGAGCTAAAAACATTCATGGCACTCTTCTTGAACTAAAAAATATTCACACTACCCTTCAATAGCTAAAAACAATGTGGTGCACAATTATCGCTAGAGCAGTTGAATATTAAAAAAATAATAAAAACCAATATTTAGGTAGCATGGGTTTGGCTGGAATGCACTGTAGATTTGACATTTTAATTTTTTTTTTCTTACTCTTTCTGTAATACTTTGGGAAAGTGGCATTCACTTGTTGCATCTTGTCACCTCTGGCATATACTTGGGGCATCCAGTTTGGGAACCACTGATTGTGGTAAGCATTACTTCATGCAGGGAAATGGCTGAGTGCCGCCTCGATTTCTTCACATGGTTTTCACGTTTCCATGTCCTGTCTTCTAGCCCTCTCTCCCTCTCTCAACCTCTTGAGGACGACTGTGGTGAATCTCTTCACTGCGTTCCAGTGCTAGACTGAAAGTAGCATATAGTTATACGTATATACGTTTTCTGGTGCGATGCTTCCTCCATACAGTCTCTCCAATTCACTTCTTTCTGCCGAAAAGCGAATACAAGTGAAAAACACGTGCTCCGCGGTTTTCTCGACAGTCTGAAATCCAGGGCATTCTGCAGTGTTGTCCAGTTTGAAGTGGTACTGGTAGGTTCTAAAGCATCCATGTCCGGTCAACAATTGGGTTACGTAAAAATCCACTACACCATGCTGGCGATTAACCTGCGAGTTCACCTTCCGGAATCTACAGCCTCCCAACGCTGCTGCCACTGGTCAATGGTTATTTTTCACTCTCCCTCTCTGGACACGTGTAAGCATCATCCATAGTGCCTGCTTCTTTCTTCAACAAGGAGTTCCACAGGCGGCATTCGGGCTATCACGCACACCGCTTCGTAGGAAACAGTTTGAAAAGCACTAACCATCCTTAAAGAAACCCTGCGGTACACTGAAACCAATTTTCTCCTGTATGATTTAGTAACCATCGTTCCTTTCCAAATCGGGGCTGCATATAACATAATGGAGGGAACAACACTGGCAAGGATCCTTCGGCTACTTTCTCTGGGACATCCCACGTTTTTCATAAGATGTGACAAAAGGGATGCTACTTTAGCAGATTTGGCGCTGATATACTCCGTGTGAACATTAAAGCGGAGACGTGCATCAATTGTGACTCCTAGGTATTCTAAGCAAGACTGGGAACGAATTTCGTGCTAGGAGATAGCATATCATAAGATGATAATGTAGTTACTAGGAGAACCTCGGTCTTGTGATCTGCAAGTTGTAGGCCTACTGAAGACAGCCAGCCTCGGACCGTAGCAACAGCCTGGTTTGCGATGAGGGTAACTTCTTCCAAGTGCTTCGCCGCCACTACAACTGCAACGTCATCTGTGAATCCCACAACTGTGGCTCCTTCCGACATTGTCAATTTGAAGATTGCGTCGTACATGACGTTCCACAGAAGAGGCCCTAATACCGAGCCCTGTGGGACACCACCAGTCACCTTGTATCTCCTAAGAATATAAAAATAAAACAGAACTCTATCTTTGAAGTAGTCGTATGTGCGTGCATGCGTGCGTGCGTGTGTTTATACATGAAGTTTGAAATTTTCATGTTCATTCTTAATATTTTAAGATAAAACTAGGTTAGAACTCAATGTAATTATTTGCACAAATTCCTATAAATATTATCATCATATATCTCAATATTACTTTACTTAAATGTTGCTTTTATTTCAATTAGCTGTATAAATCAAATTTTAAAAGAATAATAATAGTTATGTTTTACATTTAATTATGGATATTAAGGATGTATAAACAATATTTTCTTTTTTAGGAAATTAAATTTTTATAGATTATGAAATTTTAATTACAAATATAATTATCCAGGTGAGTTACCACGCAATACTGATGAAGAACTCTGGGATAAAGGGCATCAAATGAACCTGTACTTCAATCTTACGTTTCCCAACCCTGGACAAGGGTCAACCTTCAGCATCCAGTGGGCCAAGCTACGACTTTACAAACTTCCTCAAGTAAGCCTCCAATTAATCAAAGAACTCCTTTAATTCTACAAATATATTTGTTATATTATTATTAATTAATTAAATTAAAAAGGGTAATACCACAATGCCACTGGTGGAGGACTGTGCTCCAGGTAGAGGAGATATCACTGATAAAAAGCACTATATTCATTTCCCCACGCCAGGGGCTCAGTTACCAATAGAAGAAAAACAATTGAGAGTTTCGGTTTACTGGTACACAAAAGCTCTCCGCAAGCATCGAGGTAAATTTTCTTTCCATCTTTAATTTTTTTGGTTAAATACATTTCTATGTTTCTAAAAATATTTTAAGGAATAAGATAAGGAAGTTATTAGAAATAAAATAAAGATAAAAGTAACAGTCGAAAAATAGAAAGAGCATTAAGTTGTTCTTTTTATTGATTTAATAAACTTATGAAGTGGAATAACTCAATGGGCAACGAACTTGACAGTTTAGAATTTTTTCAGAAGGTTTACCTGACTCTTCATTTGGTTGGTAGCAAAAGCTCTGCATTGATGCTGGTGACAGCATCTTGTGTATCTTTATCTTGTTTCCGGGCAATGGTATTATGAGTAGTTAAAGTTAAGTGTTATAAAATATGTTTTCTTGTTTTTTTGGTGTTGGCCAAAACGCTTGTGTTACAAAATCCCGGACATATATGTAATAATTGGCGACGAGGATTGAAACATCGTTTACTTTAGTGATTACAATCAAACCTATCACTATCACCAAAACCTATAATAATATCAAAACCTGTAATATCAACGTTCACAATCGTTTCCAACTTCCGTCTACCATACATCTCGCTACGTTTTTCATCGTACTATAGGTATCTTCGTTTTCATTATACATACACTTTACAATGGATGACAATCAATTCAAAAGTTTTTTAGAAACGTTCTCTAAGACACTTATTTCAAATCAAAAAATTCTTGTTGAACAGTTGATAGTAATGGCAATGTCGTATCGTTTGAACGATATGAGTCAACAGTGGAGAAATACCTCGAACATTTCGAAAACTACGCCAGAATTAAAAACCTTACCAGTAATACGAAAAAAATCCAGTTACTTCTGAGTTCAATAGGCCCTATCCAATACGACAACTTAGAACTCACTAGATTACAAATCCTTTTCACAGGAATTTTCAGCAAAACGGAAACATCGGAATTTTTTTGTTCGATTTTATCGAACAAAAAAATTTACTAAAATAAATAAATACTACCACGACACGACCTATTCTATCCAGGGTGAAAATAATTTAATATATATTTTTTTTATCTATTTCTTTTTTAGTAAAGAGGAAATTGTTAGACAGCCAAATGATTTCATACTATGGTGAAGCTTGGACAGAGTGGAATGTGAAGGTAGCTGTAAAGGCTTGGAAAGAATTGGGAAAAAATTTTGGTATATCAGTTGAAGTTGAAGATGAAGATAGAGTTATTTTACCTGCATCAAAAATATTCATGTCGATGAATTGCTCTAAGGAAGCCAGTAAGTGTCTACTATACAAGTTACTATATTTTTTCTATAGTTCACCTGTATTAAATAAAATAGAACTAAAGGGTTCTTTAGATCCTGATTAAAAATGAAATGTTCAAAATATTGGCTCTATGTTGGGTTTTATTATCATAATAGATGTGATAATAGTAAAATAATGAGAATTTTTTTAAAAATCGATATCACAAAAACTATTATATGAATGTGTGTCTACTTCAGGATACTATCTAAGAGCATTCATTGAAGGCAGTAAAAAAATAAAAATTGAATCTATCAACTTTAATTTTCAAAAAATGTTTATAGCTAAATAGCAACAAATTTTGAGAATGACCCATAAATAGATTGTCTTAAGTACAATGTTTTACATCTAAAGTTTTAAAGTTTTAGTTAAGATAAAAATTCTTTTTGGCACAAGTGCAAGTTCCACTTTTTATTTTTAATTAATTTATCTCTTGTAATATTTTTAATTTATCTCAATTTATGTCACATTAAAAAAATCAGTTCAGATCCTGTATAACTAAAGTAATGTCACAATTAGGTTATTCTATTTTATTTGTTTTATTATGTGCAGATATCCAACAACCAATTCCAAGTACGCTAGTGGACAATCTTGATAACAACACACAGCAATTCATCAAACCGTTCAGTCAAATCTATCCAGTTATTGAACTGAGTACAAGAGAATTTCCGGAGGCAGAGGTTCAATACTCTGGAATAAAACTGACAGGAGAGCATAGACTCAGACATCACCATGGGCATAATTCTGAAATAGCTGTAAATGAAACGTCTGGAGGTATAAAATGGGAGGATCCAAGAGATACAGATACAGATAGATAAGCATATTCAAATTAACATAATATTTAAGTAGATAAGTAGGATGTACATTTTAATTTTAACGTAACATAAACACGGGAATTCACAGTTAGCTCTCACTTAAATTTTCAAAATAGAAACATTATATCTAAAAATTGCAATGAAATTATAATTTTAAATCTCTAAATGAAATTGAAAAGTTTTAATTTTTTTCATTACAAGTAACCAATGGTATTCAACCAATTAAATGATTAGATGATGTTAGCCTTCCCTAATTCAGCATTCCTACTTGAAATGTGGGAAAGTTAAAAAGAAATTAATGATAGCATAAAAAAGTTTCTTTAGTTGGGAAATAATACAATCTTTTTCATAACATTCTTTATAAATGAATCACTATTTTTTGCTTGCATCAAAATTATAATAGAAAATTAATTAATTCTGTTAATTCATTCAATAGCACTAAAATTCATTATAAATACTACTTGAATGATACTTAAAAATTTCACAACATTTTCATCATGCCTTAAAACCATCATCTAATTATTATAATTTTAGTAATCTGAAATTCTTTATTAATGAGGCTAGCTGTTATCACTACATCAAAAATATTCCACTGTGTTAAGGTCCTAGAATTCAGCCAAAAATTTAACAGTATTCAATAAATTTTAAAAAAATAATAAAGTAATGCATCAAATGCAGTAGTTATATATATCTTCATACTTCAATATTTAGCATATATATATAAGCCAAATGTATTAAAACATGTTTGTAACAAATGTGTGTGTATATGATTAATTTTATTTAATAAACACACATAGACTAAATGTTTAAAAAATAAATTATGACTTACTGGTACAGTTTTAGTTAAGTTGATTTACTATTAGTAAAAATATCACATAGAATAACTGTATTGTAAATATGTAAGACTGTAAAAAACTTAAATATCTTTATTTGTAAAAATGTTTGTGCCATTATTTAAACATATTTAGTTGTAAATGTTTAATTCATTAAGTTAGTTTGTTTAGAAGTTGAAGGAAGTAAATGTAGTATCTTCTTATTAAATACAATTACTAGATAAGAAGATGTTTAATGTTTTCATAGTTAAGACTGAACTTAATGATAAGTTTTGTATGTATGTTATATTTTTTGAACTTTGTTTGTATAGAGCAAAACTGTAAATGCATTTTTGTAGACAACAGAATAAGAAATAAACATATGTTTTTTTTTTTCTATAATTGAAGCAAACATCCTTTTATACTCATGATCAATACTTGATTTAGAAAACATTTAATATTATTTTAATTAATTCATTTAGTAATAAAATCAATTAGTTTGGTGGTTGCTAGGTAAACTTTGTTCACAGTAGCTTTATTACATGGTCATGACAGATGAATTTGATGAAGAATCCTGGAACAGTTTTGTGGCTAGAACAGACCAAGCAGGTTAATTTTCAAATTTTCAATGGATAAGTATAAAATTTTAAGTTGAATGTAAAATGTAAAAGATACTATATCACTATTAGTTTGAGGTTATAGTAAGTTCTAAGAAAGCAGTTATATCTTAAATCAATATAATGAAGATTTAATATGCTATTATTTCTAAAAAGTATTGCTCACATAGCTATATGCTCTTAACATCATCCATTAAAAATGTTGGTTAAACTAGAAAAAAAAAAAGCAGCATTTCCTCAATCAACTGTTGGAGGCATCGCATATATAATGTGTTGCTGAGCTGAGATTTCATGCAACCTATCAATTTTAACTAAAACCCATCATGTCTTCCCAAAAGATTGTCTTTCTCATCTTTATTATTCTCAAAAAGTAGTTTTTGGTTAAGTATTCTGAAAATTTGACTTCTTGGTAGTACCATACGTAAGAGAGGGGAAAAGGATATACACCTCCTTCTAAATATCGGAAAAAAGTCATTTTATATCCACCAACATAAGTATTCATTATAAATATTGAGAGTTACACATTCTATTTAAAATTCTCTTCTACAAAAAATTTGATGACAATCATTATTCGAGAAATTTTAGACCAAAATGCATTTGATGAAAAAAGATTGCACTGTGATAATAATGTTTATTGTTGAAAATAAATGTTATTCAGTATTATATGTATTTGTGTATCTTGATATTTTTTTCAACTCGAATGATGATTCTTTACATATAGTTTTGCATTGTCTAGAAAATTATCGGAGGAAGGATGTGGAAGATACATTTTATATCCCCTTCATTGGAAATATTAATCATGATATTTGAGATAATTTCAGTGGTTGCAAAATGTATTTGCGCATCCAGGTTTTTAAAACTAGTTGACATAAGGAAATAAAAACCATTCATTTTCACAAACATAAAAAGTACATTAAAAACTGAATAGCTTAAATAAGCCTATTAAATAAATTCTAGTTCTAGGTCTTCGCTATGCTCTTTTCTAACCACAGGTTAAACCTTCTTTTACTCACATTAGAATGGATCTGCTCTAGAAATACCTTTTTTGGAAAAGCATTCTCTTCAAACTTCACCACTTTTCTAACCCACCTCAATCTACCAAGGATGAGATATATACTAATCTAGTTCTCTGAAAAAAATGTAAATCTTCTAGTCCAAGGGCCCAGGGAAAAAAATAATGTTATTTCACCCCAGTTTTTTATTATTTTAATGGAAATTATGCATAGTTAATATGTATGTATAAATATTCAAAATTGATGACTCTGCCAACCATTGATGGGGGAAAGAGGGACAAAAAATAGTGGCTGTTTCAAAACATTACAAAAAATTAACATTTCATTTAGAGCTCCATATCTTTAAAACTACCTAAAAAAACCTTATAAAACTTCATTTAAAGTAAATTTACTGTGATAAGAGCCCTTAAAGAACATTTTATGTTCAATAGTTTCCAAAATATAGTTTTTCAAAAAGCCATTTTATTTTATTTTTTTTCAAATAATAAAAAGTCAATAGTTTATGAATTTATTTTGGCAAATATCATGGAAACTGCTGCTCCTACAAATGATGTACAAATGTTCATTAATTCTCAAGAAGTAGTAACAAGAGTAAGAGTAGTGGTTTCATGATATTTGCCTAATTTTGATTTCTGGTTGTACAGAAAAACTTTTTGTTTTATGAAAAACTAAATTTCGGGAACTTATGTAACATAGGAAGCGTACAGATGCCAATTAGTACCCAAATTAAAACTATTTTAATGTAATATAATTCAGTTGATAACGTTCCTCTTCATAGGAGCAGCAATTTCCATAATATTTGCCCAAATTACTTTACAAAATATTGATTTTTCATTATTTAGAAAACATACTGCTCTTGGAAAAACTGTACCTCAAGAACTATTAAACATAAAGACTTCTATTAGAGCTCGTATTTTAAAAAATTTACATTTTTTTTTTAATTTAAGTTTTTTTTTATAGTTTTAATGATATGGAGCTCTGAATGAAAAAGAAACAACAATTTAGATTTTTCTCAAATAAAATAAACTAAAGAGGGAGTACGAGCACCTTAAATACTTCAATATTGATTTTTTAATAACATTTACTGTATCCCTTGTATAGTCTAGGCGAAAATTGAACCTTTTTCTTACAGAAGATAAAACAACAGTTTTTCATTACTTGAAAGATCTCAAAAATGAATTTTTATAACTTCAGGAACAGTCATCTTTTTTTATTCTTAAGAAAGAACTGTAGTTAGTAAAGTCATCAATTGGTGAAATAACTAATTTTTTCTCCTCTTAGGCTCTTGAGCTGTATCAGCACTGTCATTCATTTTCTTACAATATTTCCACAAAAAACTAATGAGATTTTTTATCACATCTGCTAACTGACTGTTCTCATAGTTTTTAGAGAAATACTAGGTTTCTGATCTATATTTCAGCACTGGGCCAGCCAGGGCCTTGTAACAGTTTCTTTTCTTATTGTTAGGGACTTGTTCCTCAAATGGCGATGAAGGCATAAGAAAGATCATTAGGATTTTGGCTCAAAAATATACAGATCTGTTTGTGAAAATTACAAATTGAAGAATTGACTCAATTACAATATTGTCCTCACCCAAGCAGTAAAGGAGAAAGTAAAAAAAGGCAATTTTTCTTCCATACCATTAATTATCAATTCTTCTACCTCACATCCTATGTGCATTATCTTGAGCTATTCCTTATATTCCGTGTAATGCTTTTTTTTTTTTCTTTCTAGTTCAGCATTCCACTTAATAGTGGCTCACTAAATTTTCATTTGAGCCTGCTATGAGGTCAATATAGTCTGCGAAAGCCAAAACCTGTCTGTAATTGTACTCATGTACCATATTTCTACTGTATTTATGCATTTATTTAAATTAGGAAAAACATTATATTGAAACTACAAAATGGGGCAGCATATGGTTTGCACTTTCCTGTCTTTTCACACCTGCTATTACTCTAACTTGAAAAGTGCATACCTTAAGGTAAACCTTAAAGTTATCAAAATATTATGAAAATTAATACTTAACCCATAAATCAACTTATTGTAAAACAAAAATTGAAAACAGCTCCTAATTTGATGGATTATACTCAATTTTTCCTTGTTATCAAGCTTAATACTTGATAATTTTGATGGGTTTCTTTTTTTTTTCCAAAATTTATAGGCCTGAATTCAACTAAAAAAGTTTCATCAAAACCTGGGTGACACAGGTGGCATCTTTTTGTTATTTTAGACAATAACATGAACAGGTTTTCACAACAAAGAAAATTTCCTGTATTGTAAGTTTTGTAAAGAAACATATTTTTCAACAAGGTTTCACATTCATTTAGTTAGATTTAAAAAAAATAGTTATCACTAATCGGATTTGGAGACCAATTTAACTTAGGAAACAATGCTTATTTCAATATTGAAAAAATTGACTTAGGTTGTTTTGAAAAAAAAAAAAAAATAATATTTTCTAATTTTGCATAATATTTTAATCATCTATACATGGCAAACTATGTATATAGTAGAGCATTGTTTGGTATTAACTGAGTCAATGTGGTCCAAATAATTTGTTTTTACATAAAAAATTGTATTATAGGTAATTAATTTGTTTACTATTTACAGCTAAGATTATTAAAGGACTAGCATCAAATGATATTAAGAAAGTGAAACATTCATTAAAAAAAGCAGAAGAAATACTAGGACGTGTTAAAGATGGCACTGAAATCAAAGAACACTTAAGTTATGTCAAAGCAGACAGAACAATAATAAACCATAACGCATTGAATGATAAAAAACAGGAGGATCCAAGTACCATGACTCAAGGTTTCAATTTTTATTGTGTAGACTTTGAATTAAACACATTCTGAACCAGAGTTCATTGTATATATGTACATTTCTATTTTTTTCCTCTCTAGTAAAAACCCAACAAATGAGTTTCCTGTACATAAAAATCATAATGATAATAATAAATGGAATATGGTCCGGGTGCGGTCAAATAAAACTCAAATAGTAATAACTATTTTAATTAAGCCAACGTTTTGCCCCACTTTGCAGGGATGTTTTGACAGAAGTCAAAGTCAAAGTATACAATTCTTCTTTGATGTATTTGATATGGATTGGATTAAGGATATCAGGGTGTGGCTCAAAGGTTATAGAAAGGTGCTGATCAAGTATCTGAGATTTTTCTTCATTCGATTTTGTCCATGTTTGAGATACAGAAAGGAGAGGATAATTATAATTTTTAAAGTTGAGAAGCTTCTTAGTGGTCATCCATAAATATTTGTCAGTAGTCTTAAGATTTTCAGGTAAGTTAGTTAAATTTTGAATTTCCTAAGTTCTGTTTTTAGTTGGTTAGTCCATTGAGTATAATATTCTTTCTATGTTGGGTATCTAGTCCTGTGCCGCATTGATCTTGTGCTGCATTTTTCTCTCAAGAAGATGCGAATGTGCTGTGGCAAATTAGTCTGTAAGGTATAATTAATTTTACTGGTTGTCGTATATGAAAATTCTTATTGATTCAGTAAGGTGTTCTATGGCTTCATCAATGTCATGTTTAGTCTTACATGAAATTTTTAAGTCCAGTTTGTTTTCCCAATCATGACAAAATTCATCCCAGTCAACTTGTCCATTATTCACAAACTTAAAATTCTAAATAGAATGCTAAAAATTTAAAATTAAAATTATGAGGTACTGAAGAAAGTTATGATCCAGTTGTTAACCCGATATTGGAAAATAGAAACAAACTATCAATAGAAACAAACTAGCATTAAAAATATATCATGAAAGGTCAAACATTAGTCTAAAAGTCTGCTTTATTTGAAAAAAACCAGGTCACCTGAAAAATGAATACTGGTTTAACAAAGAAAAAAATAGAAAATCCAATAGAAATAGACCCTCCAATATAGAAAAGCCTCAACCAAGAAGATAGCATAGCTCTCTCTCTTTCCTTCCTTATCTGCTTCATCTATATACCCTCCCTCCCTCCCTCCGGATTTTTCGGCCACCAAATTTCCGATGCATAGGTTATCAGGGATCTTATAACCCTTGTGTTAAAGCCCCAAAAGTTTCGTTTCTGTTTAGGTTAATTTTTCTGTCTACTATCCAATTGATTTTCAATTTTGTTAGTTATATGTTTATTTTTTATAAATAAGTAATTTTGTATTTGAATTTGTCACATATAAATAAGGGATATAAGGAGGTTTACTGTGGTGGTATATATAAATACATTGCTGAGGTGAAGCAAGTGCACCTCACAACGATACGGAAGGCCAGGGTCTGTATAACCGCGGATGAGGCATTGAGCAGTGAATATTTAGGAAGCACTGCAGCGATCTTAGGAGACTTTGGTACGGTGAGACGGGGAGTCACTGATTCACGGACGCTCCGCCACCATTGTTTGTTGAGCCAAGTTTGTGTTGGAGCTGGTTTGTTTTTGGAACGTTTTTATCTACTCGCCAGCAGTCAACGTTTGTTGGAGTTGTTAGGTTACCTGGCGCTGTTTCTCACCAACTCGCCGGCAGTCATTCCGACTCTATACTCTTATTATTATTATTATCGATATGCGCATTTCGACATTTTTTTATTATTTCATTTTATTCATTATTTTATTTTATTTATTGTGTGTGATATTTATTGCAGGTCCTCCATGTTATTTAACCCGAACCAGCGAACATTTAACTCCGGGGAAGTTGTCGGTTTTTCACTTACGAAACACCCCTCTCCTCAACACCTTGTGTATAACCATTCCGACATGGGGTTTAATTCCCCATTTTTTTCCATATAAAGTCTTATACGTCCATATGGAAGCTCTGTTTGTACATGATATGTCGTCCATACGACTCTGTTTACATGGGGATTCCATTTGAGTTTCTGATCTCGGATTACTCCTAAGTATTTCACCTCTTTAATGGTATGATCTGTACTCCTCCCAGTTTGTAATATTCTATATTAAGAATCCTCTTCCTCGTAAAGAGTACAATGGTAGTTTTGCTTGGATTTATGCTCAATCCATGTTTTTGGCATCAATTCCAAGTAACCCTCAAGGCTATTTGGATCCTCTCTATCAAAGTTGCTTCATGGTTGCCTCTTATTATTATAGCCAGATCATCTGCATAACCTATAGTTTCAAATCCTTCGTTTGTTAGTTTATATAGGAGACAGTTTACCACCATGGTCCATAAGAGCGGAGAAAGAACTCCCCCTTGTGGACATACAGTAGCTGTTTTTATCTTTAACTCTGTTTCTCCTACCTTTGCTATAATGTTTCTGTTTATTAGAATTTCATTTATCCAAGAGACAGTTGCTTCACTAGCTCCTTTCCTCCAGGTAGCCTTTCCTATTGTATCATGTGAGGTATTATCAAATTCACCCTCTATATCCATGAATTCACAGTGCTATTTTTTTATTATCAAGAGAATTATCCATCTTTTTAACAAGACAATGTAGCGCTGAAATTGTTGATTTTCCCGCTTCATAGGGTGACTAATATGGATGTAGTGAGGAATTCCGAACTATTGAACCCCTTATGTATACATCAATTACCTTACTTTTTTCATTGTCTTAATTATAACTGAAAAAGAGACTTATTGGTATACACTCCTTTGGGTCATCCTTAGGCTTGCCAATTTTTGGGATGAAAATTACTTTAGTCTCTCTCCATACTTTTGGGATATATCCCATAGCATAACTTGCCCTGAATATTCTACCCAGTGCTTAAAAAAGCTTTCCTTTCCCTTGTATCAGATGGGCAGGAATTATTTTATCCCCCCAGACACTTTATATGGTTTAAAGGTGCTAATAGCCCAGCAGGTTATCCTGTCTGTGGTGAATATTTTGTTTGGCTCTTTCTGGGCTCTTGTGTTTGGCCATGGTTATTTCCTTTCCCTTTTAGGCTCAACCCCTTTATTTACAAAGGTGCATTGAGGAAAGTGGGGTTTTAATAACTCTTTCAGTGTTTCCTCTTGGGTTTCTGTCTCCCGTCCATGCCAGAGAAACAGTTTCGCCATCTACTGTTTTATTTACAATAATATTTACAAATCAAATAATAAAACTTATTTTCTACAACACATAAGGCTTATTTCAAACAATTTTATGAGAATTTTTCATCTGCCCGTTTATGTTCAATGACTGGTGCACCTGTTTACTACACTACCCTGTATTAATATTATTAACAAGTTAAACAAATGGAATATTTAGTAGAAGAAGGATCATTTTATTCCAGATAAGTGCTCAAAAGACTGAGCTACTAGTCCGTACATTCACTTTCAAGATCCATATTTTCCATTAAATAAAGCATTTTGCCCCATTCATGATGTAAAATTTTCAAGCAACTATCACAGATAACGTCTAGATTAAAATCAATTTAATATCATTGAAACTTCAGTTATAGAGAATATTTTTGTGTGTGCAATTACGCCTTATGTTAGTTTTTCCTTATTGTGAGCTTGTGTGACAGACTGAATGATTCCAACTCCTATAACTCAATGCTCATATATATTCTCTTTAGCACAGCTACATTTAAAAAATGTCTTGCCCCTAAATATAATGTTATATTTATATACGCCTAATATATTATACACGCGATTATGTGCCCAATAAAATTAGTGAGGAATTTATACTGACTTTTATACCTGGTAAACATTTTTTACTTTATGTTCAAACATTAAAAAAGAATTGATACCTATCTCAGAGTTTTTAGAAAATGTATATATATCCAACCTTCCAGTTGGAAAACTGCTTCTTCCTTCTGTACCTTGTCGCTTCATTTGAATATCAATTTTTATTTTTATAAGAGTGTTAAGTACATACCTATAATATCATATAACTATAAAACTTGTTTTATCCTCTGGATAATGTTTATTAGATGAGATACACTATTCTTTCATAACATATAATTCTTTTTTGTATTATTAGAAGCGTTCATGAGGCATGTTGAAATTGATGCTGCTCAGAGGGCAGAGCAGAGAAGATATGATAAAGTAGAATCTGATAGGCACATGAAAGAAGGAAATAAAGCTTTCAGGGGAGAAGATTATGATAAAGCGTTAAGTTGTTATAATAAGGTAAATGTATCATCAGCAGGTAATTAAATTTATAACTAAGCATAAAACGAAATACAATTTATTGGCAACATAGGTTTTCAAATATCAAGTGTAATATGCCAGTGCAATCATTGCCTGTCAGCAAGGAGCAACGAACAGTGGTTATCAATAAAAAAACCCGATATGTAAGGCAGAGAAAAATATTTTGGTACAATCCGAATAACTAATGAATTTTCTTCAATATGCCTACTTCTAACTTTATTTTATCACTAACATATTGGACAAAATTTTGATATCTTTATTCTAGAAAGAAAAAATTAAATTGAGGAGTATTCTATTAGACCAGTAACATTAGACCGAAAAAGGGCGGTGCTTGGAAAAATGCAGGTATAGCTGGAATTTGTTTTAATCTATGTATTCTGTCTCAAATAAGAGGAAACTCTGATTTCTGTTGTGAGCTTTAAGCGGTCACTCTCAAAATACATCGAAATATTCAACAACTCAAAAACGAGATACGAAATTTTGTACTATTAAGAAACTATTTTATGAAATTCAGAGCATTAATTCTGCGTGGAGTGACTTCCATAACATTAAAATTCGATCAAGGGGTTTTGAATAAAACGACGGTCAAGAAAGTGCCTGATTATTTCAAATGTTTAAATTATTCTATTTTGAATACTTTTCTCTTCAATCGCAGCCTTACGATCAATCTCATTACAAACATGTATAGAAAAATATTTGAAGATAATCTAACTTACGTTCTAATGATTATCTTATTTCTAGCAATTTGGTAAAGTGCACCTTCATAATTCCTAATATTTCAAAGTAAGGCGCTGTAAATGTTATATTGCAGTTAGTGAAAGTAAGCAATAAAATCTCATTATTAATTTTTTGTAATATTTTTTTTTTAATAAGGACTTTATTCCCTTTAAAAAGGTTCTAACAACTAAAATTAACAAAACTATTTTTCAGCGTAAAATGCTTCACTCTGATCTAACCTGGCTGTTGCAAGCAATGGAGATTGTAGTGAAACTGAAAAAATCCTTTATTTTGTCAAAGATAAAAAAGACATGGTTTCCCAATCCTGGAATAGTTTAGAGAAATGTCAGTTATAACCTTTTTAAAGGGAGTTTTCATACTATCAAGATTGGGAGTAGAGGCACAATTATAGTTAATACAATGAAAATATAAATATTGAAATGAACCTAAAGAACAACCAAGTCAACATAATGATGATAAATTGTATTGATGGCCAATAATATCGCATTAAATATATAACCAATCCTTATTTTAGGCTCTTGATGCCTTGAGGGATAGAAGCATACTGTATCTCAACAGATCTTTAACTCTTCTAAAACTTGGTCTTTGCCAACGGGCGTTAAAGGATGCTGATATGGCTTTACGCATCACACCAAGCAGCTTGAAAGGTCTCATGTATAAAGCTGAGGCTCATTATAAGCTCGGTGAATATGAAAAATCGGACGAAACAATTATAGAAGCATGTGAAGCACACCCTAATCAAATTGAATTAATTAAAGGTTATATTTTAGATTACTATTAAAAGTCTGAGTTAATTTTAAAGAGGAAAACCAACTAATCATAGCTGGTGTTTTGCAGATCTTCAACAGAAATGGACAACGCCTGTATTGTCGAAGAAATGAAGTATCTCCGAGTGCTTGTTATTTTGTGAAATAATTAACTTAGAGCTTAATTAATTATTTTTTGTTTAGTACTGTTTTCCTTCTGTGTAATCCAATATTCTACGTTCTAGTCATCATATTTTAAAGAATAACGTCACATTAGGCATTTGTACTATATAGAAATAGTAAATTAAGAATTAAGATTCCATTTAGAAATTTAATGTTGGAATATACTTCTGGTTGTAAAAAAAAAAACCTTACCGAGACTAATAGACTAACCAGAAGATTCAATACTAAAACATAGTCCACTTTATGAGATTTTGGTCTCAAAGATGCCTTCTATTCAATTATTTATAAACCTAGATCTCAGTCCAGACCAGCATCCACACTGAACTCGTAGCGCATTTTCTATCATTCTAAACGGAAAAATAAGCGATACTTGTCCTCACGAGTCTTTATAAGGTCATTTATAAATGTGGCGACCATAGGAAAACTGTTAAAAGACGTCTTTGAGACCGAAGTGGTGTAAAGTTCTACGTATACTAGTGTAGACGGAATACCAATACAATACTGTCTCAAAAGATGCTCAATATGCAATAATTCAAGACAATACGTAGAAAGCCTATAGAGCGTACAAGCAATTTAGACAACCTAAGTTTCATAAAAAAAATAAGTCGGCTAAATTTAAAATACCAGTATACTATTTTAGTATTGAGTAGGGTTACTCATTTATGAAGCAGTGCATATTGCAGCTCGGAACAAATTTTCACATTATTCAAGTGTATAAAATATGTAAATTGTTTTTTCGTGAAAAGAGTCTAAGAGAAGAGACCTTAGACTCTTTTCACGAGAAAACGACAGAATTTATTATTACTGAATTATTACATTGAAACTTTTGTCCGTAGTCATATAGAGCCCCTGAGTGGTTTTTACGATATATCAACCTGTCAACAACCGCTTTGAAACAAAATAGTTTAGGGACCAAAAGACTTTCTTTACATTTGCTCACTCTCCATAGGAAAACATCTTAACCAATAATGACATAATTTCATATTATAGTTACTTCAAAATTTAAAAGCGTCAAAAGTTTTTAGCAATTACAACCTTTTATCCACAATCATGATACGAAATAGTGAACGTACCAAAATTTAATTTGATGTTTATTTTATTTAATTTATCAAGAAAGCAGTAAAACTTGTGTCGTAAATTACACAATTCCACAAAAAGTAGCTTTTGAAAATTTTGGCTGAGCTTCATGTTCAAATCTTCAATAAATCATGAGAGTTAGTTGCACATAAATCAGAGCTCCTAGTGTAATCAACTGATAAATTTCGAATTTTTTATGATACCAAAAGAACGTTTAATCATAAGAAATCTGACTGCACTAGTGTTGGGGCCAACATATGCTTAGGAGTGTTTTTTATTTCATTACATAATAATGAATTCATAAAATACAATAGCTTCTTTTTTGTTTATAATACATTTATTAATTAGTTTTGTGAATTTATGTTATATACAATTGAAAGAAATCACTAGAATCGATCTATACCCAGCCTAAAGAAAAACGTCGTTTAATTTAAAAAAATAATAATGAAGGGTGCAATCGTCTTGGAACTAGTCTACAGTCAAAACCTTCCTTCCAACGAGGCTTTGGCCAGCTCCATCTTTAGTATTCCTCGGTAGAAATAGGATATTTATAGGCGCAATGGCTCATTTTATCAAGCTTCAGAGGCTCGTCATCCCATAATGTGTGTTGACTCACAACACAGACGAGCGTGTTATGAATCAACACACATTAGTTTGTATCAATAATTTTTACTAATGGACAGTCACAGAAAATCCTGTAATTTTTTTTTTTACTTTCTATATTTCCTAATTCCTTATTTTTCATTTCTAAGTTTTACATTCGGGGAGCGCGGTGGCACTATGTTAAGGCTCGATGCTCTCCAAGAACCCGGGTTCGAATCCAACTGGGCAGATAATTATTTCCTGTTACACTGCAGCCGTGTGGGTATTGGAGTCCTTCTGGGGTTCATCCAGCCTCATAAAGTGGGTATCTTTAATTGGGAAAAAATCTGGCGGTTGAGCGTCATTCTGAACAAATCACCTCTTAGCACAACCATTGATCTAGTAACTAGATACAGTACTCCCCTACAAAGTATAGTACCCTTAACACTACAAGGGTTGTAGCAGTACAGATTTAAATAACTTTGAAGTTTTATATTCACTTTCAATGTGTTTTTTATTTTTGTTTTAGATTCAGTTTATTGAAAATATATGTTAAGTTTAATTTTGACTATTATTTATGATTATTTTCTCCTATTTTATCTGTATTTATATATTGTATACATTTAAAAATATTACCCTTATTCTGATTTTACCAGCCCCTATGGAAGGCGAAACGTGGATAATTTTGAACCCCCACAGCCGCCACAACAGAGGGAGGGTATTATCTACAGGGGTACAACACAAATCTAAAAAAGTTTACAAACAATTGCGTGATGTAAACATGTCATTGACCAATTAAACCCCCTAGTTTCTAATCTTGCATCCTCTTCCATTCCTGACAATCCTCCGAAGCGTCTGAAAAGAAGATTGCCACGAGAACAGCTAATGTAAAATGTCATTAGAGTGCTACCAATGGGTAGTTGCTCTACACGCCAGTAACGCTCCATTTTAACTAAGATCATCTTTACTAAATGTATTATGTAATATAAAGTTTTACATTTCAATAAATATATTTTAAAAAAATTATATTTCTTCTTTTTATCTATTAATTCGTCTTCGTCCACTGTGACTAGGCGATGTTACTCTGGACCATCCTGCTAGGCAGTTGTCTTCTGGGCTGCGTTGGTGATGGTGCCGGAGCTTCTCTCCTGACCCTCCTCTTCTCCATCAGGTCCATCCTCACAGGGCACTCCTTTGTCACAGATGGTGCATTTCGGTGGGCCAGTCAGTGTACACTGGGCGAGATCGTGATTTTCGCTGCTTCTCAGGCACATTATTTTCCGGTCGCAATACCGCATCATGTGCCCGTATTGCAAACAGTTCCTGCACTGAACTGGGCAGCCGTCCTCTTTGAATGGGGAAACCCTAAACCGACAGTGGTTTATGGCACCCAGATTTCTGATATCTGCTATCTTTAGGTGATGTTTAGTCATCAGCTTCAGCAAATCAATCGGTGTTTTTCCCCCGTCGGGCTGTGTCCTGGTGAGGCGGTGCAGCAGTTTGAAGCCAGGGAGGCGTTCGTAGATATCGTTGGTAATATCTTCCAGGGTAATCGGAATGGATGCTGT
Source organism: Halyomorpha halys (assembly GCF_000696795.3). Classification (NCBI taxonomy): domain Eukaryota; kingdom Metazoa; phylum Arthropoda; class Insecta; order Hemiptera; family Pentatomidae; genus Halyomorpha; species Halyomorpha halys. The sequence goes on along the minus strand of NW_027112617.1, from coordinate 172,596 downwards.
AGCAGCTTTTATGATGGTGTCAGTAATAGTTTTACATCCCACATTGTAGGCGTCTTCTATACAAGGTAGAAACTAGAGGACTAAGAAGTTTAAGTAGTACAAGTGCCAACCAGTTGCTAGAAATCCGGTTCGTGTGTAAATGTTCTTTCGAATCAAACTTCCAGCAGAAAACCATCCGGTAAAACTCTTACCGTGTGCTAGAGGTCTAAGGAATTCAATACATGAAAGAAAATAACAAGTAAAAATAAGCTTAGACAGGTGATAACACGAGTTGACTACTCAGGTACGGAGTAAATTCCTATTGTACGCTATATATGCATGGTAGGTTTTTTAGTGCTGACGCTGTCGCATCTTATAATGGATTGTTCTTATATTCCTTAAGAAAAAATATTAAAGATTTATAAATTGGTGTTTAGTCACAAACGTATTTAGTTAGAACGTACAAAACAAATAACAGATATTACAGGCAGATGTAAACCATTAATTTGCACATATGATTTCGTAGTTAAACAGTTAAAACTATTTTTTCATTAGCAGGTTAGATGTAGGTTAGTTTCAACCGATTAGTTTCTATTTAATAAAAACGATATTCAGAAAACAAAACCCATTTTGAAAGGTATCCTACAATGGATGATGATGATAATACTAATGAGATTTACAAAGTATGTTCTGAAGGTCCATGTTTTCAAATCCCTAATTATGAACAGCCACCAGATCCAGACAAAATGTTCGCGATTGACAATTGCGGAGCTTATCTAGGTCAGTTGATGGGTATATTGATAAAACTTAATTGATACGTTAAACGCTAAGCTAATCATTACATATTTGATGAAGATCATTACTTATTACTGTAACGAACCACAATCTACATTTCAGTTAGCTCCAAGCCATATTTAAGGATGGTATTCTTCCTTTGATACAATAGACTTTAAAAAAAAAATTTTCCCTCTTCCTAGCCATTTCTAACATATAGGGGAGTTATCCTCCAGGTTTCCATCCAACTCTAACCAGAGTGTGAATATTGAGTCTTCATACCGTGGAGCCACCTAGAAATAAAAGTCAATCCACTCAGGCCGGAATCGAACCGGCGCAACAACAGTTATGAGGTTACCAAAGTGACAGCTGAACTCTCTCACCCAATGACCTCATAGGCTATCAGATTGGTATTAAAATTAAATTTTCGAATAAAGGTGTAGGATCTTGAGGTAAAGGATTTCTTGTTACTAGAATTCAAGGTTTTTCCAGTAGTGGGATAACATCGAACATTTTCAGAAAGTGGACTGCTCTGACCCAATTAAAGTAGTAAAAATATAATACTAATCAGGGAGATGGCATAACCCCACTCTCCTTCAATGCAAAAGTGATGCCGAAAAGACAACGCCTACGAAAGGAAGGTTTACGTTGTGGTTAATCGAAATATTCGCCATTGTAATCGAGAGTACAACAAAAGGCAGCCAGTGATTGGCTTGTACTCTTTTCCTAATTCTTTACCACGCCCATGAAAAGTAAATAAGGTCCGCCTATCTGGCCTCACTTTTTCTGCTCGATTACCCTCTCCATTACACTCCTTCTACCAAAAATACTAATCTAATAACTTTTTTGGACGAAATAAGTACCCCATTTCTAACACGGGTGCTCCTACAGTTAACCAACCAATTCTAATCACAGTGGGAAAGTCCAGAATCAATTAGTGGGTTCATCACGAAATAAAAGTCTTATAAGGCCGTATTCGAACCGACACTGCTTCTGATTTAGGGTTGCAAAGATGATGCCACGGCCTCGGTTAATGCGTGGTTTCCGTCTGGACCATATTTTAGGTGTTGACGTTATAACCTGATTCGTATCTATGCCACTTTGAGCTCATAGAACTTCAATAGAATAGGATCAGTTGAGGGTTTATCTCTTGAGTGTACGGGAGTTAAGAGCCTGTGATAGTGTTAAAGCCCAAAAGTACATTTTTCTTTCGTTAGTTTAATTTTATTACTTCCAATTGGTTTTTTATTTTTTTGTTAATTATAAGTTTATTTTTTGTTTAATTGTTGGTAATTAGAACTCATCACGTAAATATAGTTAAATAAGGAAGTTGTTATGATGCGAGTATAATAGAAATACATCGCTACGGCTCGGCGTACACAACAACATTGCGAAGTGCAATGGGATTAAGGCCTTTAGGCAGACTGATAAGGGAGCCTACAGTCTACAGTCCGCTGGCTGGAGTCCTAGTCTAGAGGCTGTCATAAAGAGAGGCACCCACCGGCTCACACCATAAGAAGTTTTGGGGTTTATTTCAGGACCCTCACTCACCAATCATCGAAATCTGAAGACGGCGGAGCTTCACGACGAGCGGTATGCGCATACCACTACTGTGAGTGAATTTTTTTTTTCTCCTTCGAGCAATTCATCATTTTAGCGCTGCGGCATTATTCTCATTAATAGTAGAAC
>NW_027112617.1:162671-169879 GCF_000696795.3 Halyomorpha halys | reverse complement strand
TTTTTTTGGGGGAAGAGGTAAGTTAGTTCATTTAAGAAAAGCCCCTCGCCCCAACAGATAGAATAAAAGCAGTGATAATAATGATAATAATAGACTATTTTATGGCTCACAACACAAATATATTTCAAACTGTCTTGGGCAGATACCTTTGGGAAGAGGAGGGAGGGAAAGGAAGGCTAATCTCAGAGACTTTGGATCTAAACGACTTTTGAAAGAACAATTTAAAAAAAGTGATCTCCAGAAAATTGAAATCGGAGAGTCTCAAGATGGAAGTCAAATCGGTACAGGAAATTTCATTTTAGATAGTTGAATATTTATTTAATCATTTTATTCCAACTTTCCTTTCCACCAACACTGGTGTCGGCATTATTAGTATACTAGGCACAGTATGATATTACCTAGTGTATGTTAACATCACTAAAAAACATGAATTAACTGCTGTTTTTATTTCCCACTTGGCCCCGGCCCTCCGAAGATTAAGTTGGCTGATCCCATCGCGGTTTTCCACCAGTACACAAAACTTTTGTAGTATCGGTATTTGCCGTTGGTGATTAGCTGGGGGAAATCGTTCCCTGAGAGAGCTTGGAGTCCACATCTAGTATTCAATACGTCTATGTCCTTTTCCAAGACTTCGTAGTTTAGCTCGGAAACGCCCGTAGCCTGTTAGGACTACGTAATCCTCTGCTGATGGCTTTCAGTAGGCCAAGGCCAAGGCTAGTAATATGGAGCTTAGAATTTCATTAACCTCGCTATTTAGGAGCATCGATAACTTTTTAATGAATCGATAGATTTTAAATGAATTTAAATGTTTGCATTTCACTTATAGTATGTACACATTAATGCTTTTATTATTTTTTTTTAGACATTAAATATAATATATTTGAACCAGGCGTTACAACCTAAGTATGTTCTTTATTGATAGATAACCTTCGTCCCCATAGTCCTTATGAGACTATTGAAATTATATATAGTCAAAAATCAGAGTTGTTACAAAAATAAGAAGACTGAATGAATATAAAAAGAACCAGTCTTCTCTTAAAATTGAGAAAAATTGTATAAAATGATCTATTGAATGAATTCAAATCAAAAATACCTACAAATGCTTGGTAAACAAAGAAAGTAACAAACATCGGTGTCCACACGCTTGTTTGTTCCAGAGAAGCGAATATGATGGAGGTTGGACTTGTATCGGTTACAATTCATTTAATCTATTTTTATTATAAAAAAAAAAAAAAACTATATAAAGATAGTCCGGGTAAAAGGAAGTGTAAGTACTGGCAAAGAAGGTACTATCACACCGATCCATAGAAATTTAAAATATAGAATCTTGATATATAATTGTTCATAAAATGTATTCCGAAGATGGAAAAATTTATTAATTAATCAAATCAGAGAGAGGACCAATATGTTAGCAGTACTAAAACGATACTAATAACAGGAGGCTACGCACATGGAAACACCGACTTTTTTTAGTGAAACTAGGTCAAAAAACATTAAAGATGTGACGTGTGAGGGTTCTTCCTCTAGGAACCAAGAAACTATATTTTGCATAACTTTAGAAATTTTGTATATAATCTTATGCCACCTTCGCTCTGCATGTATTCAATGATTACAATATATCAATCGATTTATTTTTTTTCATATATAATAAGAACAAAAGATTATTGATTGATTAAGTGAGTTTAAGTATATGAAGAATTACAAAAACCAAAAGTCGCTTCCTGTAAAGTAGACCAAAAGAAAATTGGTTTAGGAAAATCAAGTCAAAAAAGGCAATCCTTCCTCACCAGACCCGCCCCACTAAGACCCTAGGGAGCGAAGGACTTTTATCAGTTTTGAAAAAATTGCTTAAAATGAGAAGAGGAAACATTTATGGAAGATAGTTTAAATCGGGCAATATTTAAAAAGTGCCTGAAATTGGAAAACGACGGGGTTTTTTGAAAAGTAGGGTCTATTCAGTTTTCAGAGAGTTAGAAATAATAACAGTCTGCGCATGCGCTAACGAGCGTTTGTACTTGTGTTACTTTGTGTCCCATAATAGACTTATTTATAACAGTGATCTAGATGAAATGTCAACGTGAAAAACAGTGTCAGGATAAAATCAAGTGATACTGCTCACATTAAGACATAAATATACTTGAGTAATCACTTATTTATAAACTTCTCAGGGCACATTGAGTGATTACGTTGCTTAAGACTGCAGGTCACCATAGACTCTTATAGCCTTTAGTCAGTGCCTTTGGTCACCGCTCCTCCGTACTTCATTACATAAATTAACATTTTATTTGCTTTCAACTATTATTATTATTTTTTCTCTCTTTATACTCATCAGTTTATACCTTGACAGTAAGAAATGAGATATTTTCATATGGTGATGTCTAGTAAAAATAGCACAAAAAGATCTAGAAGCCTGGGAAAGACACCCAGAAACTTTCCAGTTAAACAAAAAGCACGCAAATCACTGAGAAATATACCACCTCTGATAAAATGGACTCCCAACCTGGCACTTCTAAACTAAGCACAGCTGAGGAATTGCCAACTGAGGTATATTGAATAGTCGTCTACTGGTAAGTCGAGTTTCAGTTATTAAAGTTACGTCAATATTTTTGACATGTAATAAGGCTGTTAGTTCGTTAACGTGGTTTCAAACACCATTAATAACAATACACCTTAGTCCATTTTCCACCTTTTCAAACCAAAGTGGACAAGACACTCATAGGCACTGCAGCAATCCACTCCTTACATAAGGATCTTATTCGAATTTAGGCTCGACCTCAACTAATCTATTTCTTCCTATCTTTAACTATTTCAATTGTTTATGCTTAGTTCAACTCTTACAACCAAAATCTCCCCAAATCTTACAAAATATTACTTTCTGGTCCTCTGTGTATAGCTGTGGGTATTGACAACCGCGCATAATTGTTTTTATTTCCCTATGGATGTTACCCTACACTTTGTTAAATGCAGAAGTATTCATTTCTAGCCTTCCATAATCATTGGAGTTGCAACATAACATTACAAGTTTTTATCCATAAACCTCCAAGCAATGTTAGAATTTTCGGCTAGCCATACTGAATAATATAGTTTTAAAGGATCATAAGTGAAAACCAATCTTGAGGAGCAAGGAAGTTCATCACCAACAACACTGGATATCTGTTGTTAGCTACGATTAATGCTGAGAGATATTATCCGCTTATAAGATATTTATATATCAAATTTAAAATGTTTTCAGGCGTTAGAAAGTGGAACTAACCCCTCTATTCAAAAGGGAAATCATATATGTTTGTATGTTATGTATGTTGGCTAAATCCTACATTGGTTTTAGTCAACCATTGAGAAGTATAAATGTACGTTATACAATGATTGCTTCAGCTATTTAGAATTGATTCTAGAACTCTCTCTGCATAATTTTACTTCCACCTCAATTAGCTATTCTACATTAAAAAAAAATAAAGATCATGACTTGAAATTATTACCAAACTGTTGAGAACCATAGTTTACACAAATGTTTTTGATGCAAATTAAAGATAAAATGAATCATTGAACATAGCTGCTGCGAATAAACTTGTTAAGGTTTAATTTAAGAAAAAGTTGTTTTGCTCTCAATGGCATATATGTAAGATTTAAACTGTGTCATGCCTTTTCATCAATTACCATTAACTTTCAGGTAAAGTTGGTAAGGATTTGGAAGAAATCATAAAGATGCAGGAAAAAAGTAAAAAGAAGACTTATGAAAAGAAAGATATATTCATGAGAGAAGGTAACAAGGCTTTTAGGGAAAGAAACTATAAAAAAGCACTGAAAAATTACAACAAGGTACACGTAAATTTAATTTGTTGAACTTGACTGTAATGAACTAGTTGAAATAGTAATCTTTAAATAACAAATGTTCAATTTAGGCCATAGATTTAGTAATGGACAGCTGTGTACTCTACACTAATAGGGCTATGACGTACCTTAAACTTGGTAAGCCACGCCAAGCCCTTGTAGACGCTACCAGTGCTTTATATTGGAACCCTGAAAACCTCAAGGCATTAATTTACAAATCACAGGCATTATATATGATGGGAGATGTAATGGAATCTGACCTCACTATCGCAAAAGCATGTGAAATCCACCCAGGAAAAGCTGGCACTATAAAGAGTAAGCAATATTATTTATCTTCATTAGAGCTTCACAACAAAATAACAATATTATTTGGCAAAGTTTTGTTTAAGTACTTATGTTTTTGTAATCGGTCCTGTGGGTATTATTGAGTCCCTGTTCCAAGTCTACTTCTAAGTTATGTCTACAGAAAATTTATGATTAAAGTTTTAATAATTTTAAAAATTACTTTAAAAACATAATTTAAAATTAAATAAATATCAACATGAAGAGAGAGAGATGGACAGGATGATTAGAAACATCCTAAAAATTAGAGCTAAAAATCCAAGAATTAAATAAATACAGAATCATTAAAAAGCTATATCTCTAAAAAAGCTAAGTCAATTTACCATGAAAATTGGTCAATGTTTTAAGGTGATCAGAGGTGCAGTCAGTAATGATAGTCACACATAAGTAAAATCTATTTTATTTGTGCCGACGACTTGGCCTTGTTGCAAAAAAAAAAACGAAATAAGTATAAAAGAATGAGAAAAAAATATAGATAAGTATATATCAAACATTTTTTTTTTTTTACTTTCACCTACCAATATATGAAATATATTGTGAGGAGAAGTATTTTAATCGTGTGAATTTTCAAATTCGTTTTGGACAGAAATATACGTCTGGAGTTCCCCTGAGTACAAATGACCTAGTCTTGCGAAATGGTCTACTGTGTAATGTTTCTATATGTATGTCTGCAAATGTGTGAATGTGGTCAGCCGAGCTGAAAAACCAAAAGTCGAAGGAAATTGAAATTACATACTAAGGACAGGTAAGCCTCCGATATGAGGGCAACTTTTTCGTTAACATTGACTAACAAAAATGCATTTTGTGGAATCGATTTTTGCATATTTTTTTCGATTTTCTTAAAAAAGGCTTAAGCCATTTCGATTTAACTCGGTTTATCAATATAAAATTATACAAATCGCTGAAATAATTTGACGTGACTTAAATGCGGATTTTTAAAAAATCATTCTCTAAAGTACTTTTAATTTTGTTTATTTGAAAAAATTAACCATCTCACATTCTTACGAATCATTAAAAATGGATAGATAACAACCATCAAACAATTTGACAATGAAGTTAAGAAAATAAGAGGAAAACAATTTTTTTTTTCTGGTTGATAACACATTTACGAGAATAAGAATATCGACATATACATATTATATATCGTCGGAAAGCCCGAAGATTTTAAAAAAATTAATATTTAGCAAAGAAAATCATAGAATGTAAAGAGAATGATGAGCAAAGCATAAATAAAAGATCTGTTAAAAAACTGGCGGGTGTGTGTGCTAATGGAAAAGAGATTTTACTTTTCTGCGGCCTGGTAACGTTTTCTTGTCACCATAGTTATTAAATAAATAACTTTTAATTTCAGACAGAATTCATACCTGTTTTGACAGAAGTCTAAGTCAGAATGAACTGTTTGTATTGTAAGTAGTGGGAATTGGCAGTAAATTGCGTTACATTTGAAAATAATTTTAAAGTAAACAGTGTAAAAAATAAAGAAAATATTAAAATTAAGTAAACAATAAATGATAATATACATAACAAATGGGGAAGGAATATTTAACAAAAAAGAAAAAATATATATAAATGTACACGAATAGAAAACACAGAAGAAATAAAGTTAAAAGAATGGGATACCAATAAATATAAATGATAAAGAAAGACAATATACCAAATGAATAGGAGTACAGAGGTGTGTAAATTATATAATAGAAAAATTAATAATCAAGTAATTAATGTAAATATAATTACGCTGGTAACATATGAATAAATTAAAAATAAGAAACATAAATAGAAAAGAAAAAGAAAGGATAGTAACTACAAAGTATAATTAAATTAAGTATGGGGTGAGAATTTATTAAATAAAACCAGAATAAAAGACATGACAAGAAAGTGGGTTCTGAAATGCAGAACGTAGATAAAAGAATAACTATGTGGGTTTTATAATGTTTAAGATGTCAAGGTTATATCAGGGATAGACAGTCCTTATCGACTTTACTATTGACGGAGTACTCTGTTAAATTTGAGTGAATGGACTCCAAAATGAGAGGTTTTTTATGGGCGCAGTAGCGAGTATTGAAGTATTTTCGAAATTAAAACCATGATTAAAATTTAAAGTGTGTTCTGACAATTTAGAGGCAAATGGGTTACAGAAATTGATAAAAGTCTTGTGCTGTGAAATGGGGTTCTTAAGTTGATTATTGCGTCTCGATAAATAAATTCTAAATCGGTAATTAGAGAAAGTATAAAGTGAGAAACATTTAAAGGAGGTGTAGAGAAATTCGAGCCTAAACTTAATAAAATATTGACAACGTTGGCGGAGATGGTGGTGGAACGTATGTAATGGACCCATTTTTCACTACCTTTAGGGTAGATTTTATTATTTAAAGAAGTTTGATAAATATTAACAAATTTGGAAATTAGGAAACGTTTTTTATTTAATTTGATAGATGAACAGATTTTTTGGAAACTGTTATTGAGGAGGACCATGTTATTTTCGCCAATCACGGAAGCGAGTGAATGTGAAAGATTAGAAATTTTATGTTTAAGGGATTCAATTTGTTAAATGATTTCTCTAATATTAAGATTTAAAAGCGATTTAAAAAAAAAAAATAGTAAAGAATGGCAATATTTCGAACGAAGGGAAGAGGAGAACGAAAAATGGTTAACGAATTATCTATGGATTTTGCATTTCGGAAGGAAAAGGCGTTGTTGGGTTTTATCTTGTGTAGATTGCACAGGGTGTTAAAATTGGATTTATGAAGAGGGAATTTTAATTTTAATTGAGAAAAAAAATTGTTAAGATCTGTAAGGCAGCGTAAAATAGTAGAATTGGTGAGATCATGGCAGTGGGGATGAATAAGAAGATCAGAAGAAGCTAAAGATGACGAAGTTTGAAGAGATGGTGAAGTCTGAGAAGATGAAATAGCAGTTATGGCACATGGAGAGTTAAAGTTCCGGTGACGTAACAACACGGTGGCTTAAAAGGCGAGCACTGCGGAGATTGTTGTTACTAGTGTTGTATCTTTTTTTTTTTTTTTTTTCCGAACCCTCTA
>NW_027112617.1:159743-161496 GCF_000696795.3 Halyomorpha halys | reverse complement strand
GGAGTGGAGATTTCAGTTTTGACCCGAACTGAGAAAGTCCGATCACTGATGTAGGACCCAATAATGTCGACCAGTTGGTCCGGGAATTGGTGAAGCCTGGGTTGTTGGATTAGGGTGGAGTGGGATACAGAATCAAATACCTGTGTACAGTCTAGTGAGATCATGGCTGTGGCAAGGTTCCTATTTAGGTTGTTTGCTGCATCGCTTTGCAGCTTGGCCACATTGTGGTAGCAGCTCACACCACGCGAGAACCCGGTTAGTATTGTATCTTGAGGGTCCCATGTGTTTTGTGACATACTGCAAGATCGCTGATTGACCGTGTCCTTCTATAACAATTAAGTATTTAATAAGTGGTTAAAATAAATTGTAAAATGCCATAGTTTCTTTTCTAAAAATAGCGAGGATTAGTTTCAAATCAAAGTAGGCTAGTAAGTGAAAGTTGTATGATGTGATTTTTTTTCTAAATTTAGATTGTTATCACGATTTTTGTTTTCAGCCCAAATGAAGGCCTAAAATTCAAGCTGAAAAGTTTATACAAGTAAAATAAGGTTTACTCATTTGTGTTCTTCATCACTCACTACACTCCCGACCACCTCCTAATATTGAATCTAGTCAACAATAACCACCTCATAATGTGTTTTACAGTTTTCTATCCTTTATAAATTACAATACCAATGAATGTTATTAAATCTCATTATTCATTATATAACAACTTTATGTAACTTTCCTCATTTCTAATTGTTACAGAAATCCAAAAGGAATGGGAGAGTTAATTAGAAAGGAAATGGGCGATCATCTGTAGACTTAAGAGTTTTTCAAAAACCATATTCAAATAATTGAGTATTTATGATTCTTATAGAATTGAGTGGCATGAATACTGAAAGCAATTGGTAAAAACTATACAAATAAATAAAAATTGATAAATGAGTTTCTGTGATTTAATAAAAACAATTGACAGCTGACTTGAATGTATTCAAAATGATGATGAAATTATTATACATAACAATGCATGAATGATAGTAGAACATTAATAAGTAATACTTTTAAACAGAATACCTACGCCATCCTTCTCGGCTGGACTCGCCTCACTAAGACCTCCAGGGAACGACGGTCCTATATCACTTTTGAAATATTTGCTTAAAACGGGAACTTAAGACAGTTTAATCGAGCAATATTTAAAAAGCACCTGAAATTGAAAAACGGATTGAACTACAAAACTCACAATCTCTACTTCAGAAAATTTTACAAGATACATGAAACCTCAAATTTCAATAATTAGGTTGTTAAACCTAATTGAACCTTTTAAACCTTGCATCCGCAACTGGAGAGCGGCCGCACAAGACCGAGCTACAGTTGTTCCAAATTCCGGTGAAGAAACATCGTCGGTGCCTGTGCCTTTGATCTTTGGAAACAATAGTGCTTTTGTGTAACTTTTAACAGTGGTTTTCGAATTTGTGTTTATGGCCCGTGGAGTTGTTTGGTGATCAAAAACAGATAAGGAACATCTTTAATTTACTTTCTTATTAAAACTCATTGTTTTATTTTTTTGGTTACATTGGAAGCTATAACAATGACTGAATCTCCACCAGCTAAACGTAAAAAAGCAAAATTTAAAAGTACAGGTATAAGAAATAATGAAACTAAACCAAAAAACTATAACAGGTTTTATATTATTAAAAGAACAGAAACTGATGAAATTGGAAATGTTTTAGATTTCAGTAGGATCTCGCCTTTTTTTATTTATAAAAACTTA
>NW_027112617.1:117048-158458 GCF_000696795.3 Halyomorpha halys | reverse complement strand
ATACCCGGTCGCTCGGGTGATAGTACTAAAAGCGGTACCCCCACTCCTCCCCTTCACACTCCCCTCTTCAACTATTCCCGTATCTACCTCTCCCAATCCTCTCCCTTCCACACTTTCATCTTCCGAATCTCCCACACCTACTAAACCACCGCCTACGGCTTGCGAACAGATAGAACCTGTTCGTTCTACGGATCCGGACTCTTTAGCTTCGGAAAAAATAGTCCCTAACGAACTCACCTCTCCTCATGCCTGCCCAGGTAACTCACTTGATCAATGGACTTTGGTTAAAGATAGGAGAGCTAGAAGTAAAACTCGAAATACATCTCCAAACCGAAAGCAGAGCGAAGAATAACTAGTACAGGATCTCAAGAATAGGTTCTTCTCAGCTCCAAAAAATAACTAGTTATGACCCTAGTCCAATGGAACAGTAACGGTATTAAAAGTCATTTTAACGATTTGAAGATATTAATTTCTGATGAAGATCCGTTCTGTTTAAGCTTACAAGAAACACATCTAAGGCCTTCAGATCAATTTACTCTTAAAGGTTTCAAAATTTATAGAACAGATTGCAATGAAAACTATGAACGTGCATGTAGAGGAGTAGCCATTGCCTAAAAGACTCAATCTATTCCCACTCAGTAGAAATAGACTCTCCCCTCCAAGTAATAGCGGTTACAGTTCATTTAAACATTACCTTCACAATTTGCAGTATTTATCTTCCTCCAGATAACACCATAGAAATAAAACACCTCCGTCACATCCATGTGATCCACACCGACAGCTGACAAAGCCTGCTTTATACACCGGAGACTTTAATTCGAATTCAATACTGTGGGGATCTAAAAATACCAACCCCAGAGGTCGAATAATTGAAAATTTCCTAGATTTAACTGACCTTCTGCTACTAAATTCCGGTGAACCAACATATTTCAGCCCCACTCACCGCACATTTTCGTCTATAGATATAGAGGCTATGTGCAGCAGTTCACTAATCGATGCTATAGACTGGACAGTTCTACCAGAACCTTATGGTAGTGATCATTTCCCAATCCGTTTAAAATTGAGAAATGTCAATCACGATAACAGCACTATACCTAAATGGATCATAGAAAAAGCAGATTGGTCTAAATTCACTTCGCTAGCTGGCCCGCCACAAGATCCCCCTAGCAGCCTAACTATCGATGATGGATGCCAAGCTATAACTGAAGCTATACTCACAGCTGCAGAAACTTCAATCCCACAAAGCCTGGGCTGCTTCAAAAGGCCGCCTGTTCCCTGGTTCAACAATGATTGTAAGAAAGCTATACAACTTCGAAGAAAGGCTTTCAAGAAATTTAAAAAAAATATGATTATGGAGAATCTAGTTGAATATAAAAAACAAAAGGCTATATGTAGAATAATTATAAATTAAAGAAAAAAGGAATCTTGGAAATCATTTATCGAGTCCATTAACTCTTCTACCAAATTAATAAATCAAAACAAATGAACAATATTAAAATGATACATAAAATAAAACATATTAAAAACCCTTTATACATCAAAATATACTATTTACTAAAAAAGAGCATATTACAATATAAACCAATTTATGCATTTTAAATGTTAGGATGAATATGGAATAAATATAAACAGACATCAATTATGTAAAATTTATTGCTAAACAGGAAAAATTTAACATATTTAAATTTATCAGTTCTGCCAAAGATCAGGAATTTCTTTCCTTTCAGTAAGCGCTCTAGGTTCATGAATGAAGACGTCCAGATGTATACCCTGAAATATATCATTCAATGTAAAACCAGTTTTTCAAAACTTAAATGTTACCAAAAAATGCAAAACTTAGTAAATTATTGGAGGAAGATAGTCCAGGAGGCAGTAAATAAAGGTATCCTTTATTGACCGTCACCCGGACTAACTTCCTCCAATCTACTTCATATGGTCAACTATCTTCTTCCAATTTAATAAATTATGTTATGCTTACGCGCACACACACACACATACACCTTTCATTACAAATACTATAGTCATCCACAAGAATAATTTAGTTTTTATCAGTTTAAAAGGAGTAGTCTAAATTATCGAAACTCCTCATCATTTCCTTTCCAACCTTCTCCTACATAATTCTACTGGCAGTGTTACATTAAATTCCAAAATAAACAAAGGTATAAGCTTTGGAACTAACAAGTCGAGCTAAACAATATACTTTTCTTTTTTATTTCATTTTACTTCAATATTTGTTCAATCCTCAGAGTTAAGTCTTGGAGGACTACACTGTTAGTGAGTTTTAAGTCTTTTTGAATATTATTATAAATGAAGTAGTCGTGAAAAGATCTAATTAAATTTTCCAAATAAAAAACAAAACAATATATACATCAATATTTGCACATTAACCAGGTTCCACTTAGGCATCCTAATGTTCAAATATAAATTATAGAATTATTTTACTATCAACAATACAATTTAGCCAAAATTGTATCGTTTATGCAATAAGTTTATAAGAGTGAGATATAAATAAAACAAAAACAAAGGGCTCAAAATATAAAAAATGGGTATGTGGAGTGCCATTTGAAATAATTATGAACTATTTTAAAAATTAAAATTGAGTGTTTAATCAATTATTTGATTTTTTTTCTTCTTTAATCCTTTTAAGTACAATTTAGTCAACCAATTTTTAATATTTGTAGGCAACTTGGCTTAACAACAGTTTGAAGTTATGGAAATTTAAAAAAAAATGTCACTCATGAGACTAACTTGCAAAAAAAACCTAGCACAACTAATAAAGAACTAATAATATAGGTTAATTGATCTTCTTAAAATTTGTTACTGTTAATAAATTTACTTGCCTCACAAACCAGAGGGAAGAGGGATGGGAGAAGTGTGGCTATCCGTCGTAAGTAGTCATACATTTTGGGCAAACACCCATCCAAGTACTGACCACACTCAAAGTTGCTAAACTTAGATTATTAATTGTAATTATAATTTCACACTATCCTGGTTCCCAAACAAATTTTTATATATATCATACCCAATTCTAAATTAAAGAATTACCTGTGTTTCTGCAGCCCTAACAAAAGAAGAATTTGATGTCATTGTTAGAGCTTCTAAAGCTTGGCCAGTTCCGAAAACAGCAAGTGCTCTTGCCTTAATTTTACCCCTAATTTTCAATTTCGTATAAGGTACATCTTCAACTACATTTATTCTAGATAATAATTGTTCAGTTCTTTTCTTTTCACCTTCACCTCCTAGAATGTCTACGATTGATTTAAAGTTAGAAACAGCAGTTTCACAAGCATACAGTTCCTTCTCTAAAAAAAAAAAAATTCTATTATAATAATATAAAACCAAATAGAGAGCATTTTGGGAATAAACTAAAAGAGGTTGGGATTCTTGTGGGAAAGAAGGAGATATAAGAGAGAAAATGGACTGAGGAAGAGCGGGAGGAACAGTCCAGGAGGATGAAAGGGTATTGAGTAGAATGAAGGCAGAAATTATGAGGACGAATCAAAAATGATATTCGCATAGTCATTACTGGCCGGATCATGAAAAAATATATATATGTATTGTAATATGCTCTTTTTGAGTAAATAATATATTTTGATGTATAAAGGGTTTATAATATGTTTTATTTTATGTATCATTTTAAGATTGTTAATTTGTTTTGTTTATCCAAAAAGCAAGCTAACCAAGTTTCATTGTTTATAATAACTTCGTGATACAACAACAAAACCAAGATGGCGGTACGTTGAATCAAGGCCATGTTGAGCAGATTCAAATATCATAAAAAAAACTATTTTAACTCGTCCACTCATAATTGAAAGTACAGTAAATTAAAGGAAAAATAGAAATCAAGAAATAGTGCTACAGAATAATATTCAGAAAGTAAATCATTTGGAAAAATCCCTAACTGTTGTATGACAATCGATGTTTACATGTAACCTCAAGGAAGGTTTTCGTTTTGACAAGGGGCAGTCGTGTCTGTGGCGCCAAAGAGAGATGATCTCTCAGTATGAAGAGGTCCTCATCAATTTCTGTTAAGAAGGAAGCCATTTTGGACGCTAGGACAGAACAATAAGAAAAAAGAAGACACCAAGGAATCAACGAAAAGAAGATCATGAACTTGGTTAGTTTTGTTATAACTAAATTAGAATACATTTGTAAAATAGATTTAAATTTAATTAATTGAGATTATTGTAAATGCCTGTTTCTGATTGTCTAGCAACCACACGCCCTGAGATTAAGTTTCTTTTTTATATAATAAAATTATATTAACTATTTGATATTAAAGTTCTTAATTTGAGCCCAGTTATCTCTTATATTTGAAATAAGTTTTATATAACTATCAAAATTCTTTTTACTTTTATTTTTAATATTTTTTAAAATTATTACAGTATATATGCTAGCAAGGCCTACCGAACCAAAGTAGAGGGCAAAAATTATTATAATCAATTAAAGGAGAAAATAGATACAAAATACAAGAAACAAGGAGAAGAATCCCAATAAAACAGCACTGATGCAGCACGTATCTATAATCCAACATAAGTTTGATTTTGACAATATAATAATTTTACATAAACAAAATAATACATTAAAAATTAAAATACTTAAGTTTATTTTTATATCAGAAAATATTAATTATACAGTGAATTTTAAAACAGACTTAAAAAAAAAATTTGAACCAACACTATGCAGAAATTGTAATCAAAATAAATTTATAAATAAAATTGTTAAAAACGAATATATAATAAAAACTGTTATTTAATAAACTGTCATGGAAATTCAAAGAGATAATAAACAATTATATATACATATTATTATTATCCAACGCTATGCCTCACTTTTTAGGGCTTCATCAGGGCTGTTCTAGATGATGATAGCTTTACAGATAGCTGATGATAGCTTTCCAGATAGCTGATGATAGCTTTATAGCTATCATCTTGAACAGCCCTGATGAAGCCCTACAAAGTGGGGCGAAACGTCGGATAATAAATAGTTGAAAACTATTTTTTGTTATTTTTGACTGCAACCCTGACCATCTTCATATTTGATAATAAAGTATGTTTGAAACTTAGCTTTGGTACAAATTATTGTATTTAATCAAGAAAGTCATATTGATTATTACAACTAATAGGATTTAAATTAATTAAAATGTAGTTTTTTAATTATATCTATTGATTTTTTTTTTTATCATAGGATAGGAGAGTAGCAAGCAACAGTCTACAAAAAGATGTTCTTTTAATTCAAATGTATTGGCTGAACGCTTCTCAAATTTATAAGATCACTAAATAAGATTAATAGTTTTCTAATCCTAAAAAGAAAATCCATAACTAAAAATTTATGGATTCCTTACAAGAGTAAGAAACCTTATTTCAATTAAAAATTAAAAAAGAAGTATTTGTTCCTAGCAAAAAAAAAATGTTAAGGTCTGAGTATAATCTATATATGCCAAAAATAAGATACAATACACCATGATCATAAGAATAAAAACACCATATTAATATTGCATGTTAAGATTTAAAAGTATGTAATTAATCAAATACAATACCTTTGAAAATATTGTCCAAAATTGGTTTAACAGGTAATTTTCTTTCACTCTCAGCTTGCTGACTTAAAACTTTACCTCTCACTTTCCTGTCAGCATGACCATTCGTCAATGCAGATACATAGGCTATCATTGTGGGTACATCTAAATTAAGTCTGTTTATATCCCTTTAGAAAATAAAATCCTTAATAATAAACTAAAATGTTATCAAAATCAAAACAATATAACTATTACAATAAATACCTACCTATTCAGCTGATGCGGCTCAATCTTCAACAGTTCTGAAGTCTTATGCTTGTTTTCACTTTCAACACCTAATATGTTACCAGAAACAAATATACCAATTGAGCTTAGTTCTTCGGCTAAATCGATTTCAATACCTGATGCAAAATAAAATTCAACCTATATTTCATTAAAAAAGAAAATTATGAGAAACTCAATCCATTTCAAGTAAGAGAACTTAATTGACTGCATAAATAATTAAAGACACAAATCACTTTTATTTATTGCCTTGTACTTAAAATATAGCAATCATTATAAATATTTTGTAGGTTTACTTTAAATTAAAGAAAACTGGTAAAAATAAAAATACTCAAAAGAAGTGGTGCCACAGTCAACAGATAAACCCATTTAAATATATATGTATATTGCAATCATATAATAAAAATACAAATAATGACCTTGGAAGGAGAAAAAGACACAAGATTTGAAAAATATAAAAGGACAAAGATAATAAAAAAGAATTATGAAAAAAAATAAGTAATGCAATAAAAATAAAAAATAAAATAATAGGAATGGATGTAATAATAAAGTAAATGGGATAGAACTGATAAATATGAAGAAAAAAAGATGGTTTAACATTGCTTTGAAAAAATAAAATAAAAATAATATAATGCTATCTTTTAATATTTGTATAGCTGGAAGTTTTGAAGAACTGTTAAAATTTTATAGTGAACCTTTACTTTCTTTTCATAATTTACTTTTCTTATTACAGTTTTTTAATAATGAATCAAATTTGACTTATTCAGGAGAATTTGGGCAACAAACTAAACGAAAATAATAAAAAACTCATGAATATACATCATAAAAATGTTTTAACATTAGTATACAAATAAGTAAAAGAGTAGGACTTTATATTTTAATGTTCTAATTGTTGACTTCAAAAACTGTTATTAAACTTTAGTGCACTTTTTTATCAGACTATTTCCTACCAGCCACAAATGACCTTTTAGTTTAATACAATAGAAAGGTTACAATAAATATTAAATAGAAAAAAAAACATAAACTATGTTTATTTGAACATTAATAGGCTATTAGATTATTATTACTAGACTATTAAACATTATGTACATCTTAAGATCATACATAATTAGATCACTTAAGTACTAAGTAAGGACCAGTTTTATGTAATACATATGTATCTAAAATATGTGTTTATTTTTACACAAATATGTACTAAAAAAATAGAAATATATAAAATATGAAGATGGTCAGGGTTGCAGCCAAAAATAATACAAATAGTTTACAACAATTTATTATCTGACGTTTCGCCCCACTTTGTAGGAATTCATCAGGGCTGTTCAAGATGATACCTTTACAGACTTATAGGATGATAGCTTTATTTATCAGTCTGTAAAGCTATCATCTTTATAATAAATAGTTGTAAACTATTTTTGTTCTTTTTGACCACAACCCTGACCATATTCTTCATATTTGAAATTATACAGTCAATTATCAATATTTATAATAGAAATATTTAATATAAAAAATGGGTAATTCAGCTAAAAAAATTCTGAAAATAACCAAAATACTATACTGAAAACATTTGGATTTGTTAAAAGAAGGATTTATATAAGAAAAATAAATTTAATTATATTGGCTATTTTAATTCATCCTCAATTTTTTTATCAATTAATGTGTAATTATGATGCAACTTGTAAGTTGTGAAAACAAATTGTAAAAATGTTTTTGTAAACATTTGTGATACAGCAGGAAATTAGGAGTTAGCTATGTGGGCTGAAACATCAGCATTTAATAAATAATTTATACTGGTTTTGGTTTTATCCTTGACAACAACCCAGATGACATTTTTCTTGATTTACTATAAGATCATCAATTAATTCTACAAATCAGACTAAATTAGCAAATGATTTTTTTTGATATTTATAATGTACAAGGAAAGAAATTTATCAATGACAATAGAACAGGAGTTCTGTTTAATTTATTGGGCCTTGCAATAACATATACCTTATGTACTCAATTTTGGGCAGAAAAGTCATATTACTTCTGATGGTACTGAAGAAAACATTTTTACGGAAGGAAAAAGTGACACATATAAAAACAAAACCTCTACGGACATCCCCTAAAATTTTTGAAAACTTATGTTGCAGTACTCTTTGTAGGAGACTATATTTTAACCAGTAAGATTGTCATACAATAACTGTCATTTCCTAGAAATTAAGAGCTAATACTATCGTGCGCTTTATTAATAAACATGAATATATTATTATTAAAATTTAATTTAATCTTATCTTAAGCCCCTCTTTTAATCTAAAAACAAGTTCATACGCTATTTATAAAATGTCATATCCAGTAAAGTATGATTAAATAAATTAAAACCACTTTGAAAATGTTATATTCATATAACATAGTATAATACCAAATAATGTTTCAGACAATCATATCAATTTGTTATATTAAAATTGATAAATACCACAGGGGGTTTAAACAAAATAGCATTCTGTTTGGCACACTCAAGGTACTCTTCAGCATGATCTACAATTGATTTCTGTTGATACTCTCCTTCACCTTTAAAAATAAAACAATTAACATTAAACAATAGCAAATATTGATTAACTACAATTCAGCAACTAAGGAGCTAAAATAATAAAAACCAACACACAAATTATTCTGATTACAAATAATTAAATTTTTTAAATTATAAATTTAGTGATTCTAATAAAGGAATACCTTTGGATATTTGGCTCAAAGCTTTTGGGTTTCTTGCTATTACTTTTATCCATTTTGTTCTTTGATCAGAGACAATATCTACATAAATTTTCTTCTTTCCAACTATTTCATTATTTAAGTGAAAAAGCTCCAAGATAGAAATACAATTAGGATCATTTAAAACACAGTTAACAAATGCTTCATAATGGTGCAGATTAGATGAGGAAATGTGCTCCTTTTTAAGTCGATTTGCTTGCTTAGCCTAAAATAAAACACTAAATTATGACAAGTGCATACAAATATAATTATTCGAATTTGCCAAACATACTTTTTCTAGGCAAAATATTTCTTGTTGAATTTTGCTTTTCAGTTTATTATAACCTTTAATAGGGGATGGTAAGCTATCCAGTGATTTTAAAAGACAATTACCTAACTCTAGAATTTTATGACATTCAGTATCATAATTATACGAATCCATGGTAATATAACTACTGTTTTAAGAAATAATTAAACAACTGAATAAGCAATAAATAAAATTATATTTTCTTCTGACGATGTTTAAAAAAGTAGGACATAGTAAACTTTAATCTATAAACATTTAACATGAAGAAATGAAAACTTTATACCGTTCGAAAATGCTTCATTCAACTTTGAAGAGATATTATTAATAACGATGTAAACATCACATATATGTATATTACTGAAAATGGAAAGATTCCTGGAACGTTGACCAAAACAATAAATCATTTATTAAATTGTTTCAATAATATTGATTTAAAATGAAATAGCAACAAAATTTTGAAACTTTCTACTTTCGGAAACGATTTGGCATCCAAGCATACCATGTCGTTAGTGTTATTTTCAGCTTACAATCATCTATTTTGTTTTAAATAAAATTTACTAGCAAGCCGATTTCCTCTGCTTCTCTTAATTGAGTCTTCGGGAATCTTACCATGTCATCTTGGTAACTTCCTAGAACTTTATTAGCTTAGCCAGAATCTCAGTCTTTACTCCCTGATGAAGGCCTGAAATTCAGATCGAAACGTCCGCATGAACAAATATTCTTTTGTTTATTTTCGGACTGCACCTCCGGACCATCTTCTTCACATATTAATCTACGGTCAACCGTCAACACCTCGCTAGGACTTTTATGTTTGATTCTGACACCTCATCGTTTTCACGTATTGTTCTTCTAATCACTTTTTCTTTCAATTGTATCGTTTAACAAGATAAAATTTCTTATGAATATTTCATAAGGAATAATGTTTTCAATGAAATCTATGGAGTGTCTATTTCTGTATGTAGTAATATGCAACGGTTTGTATTGTATTTTTTTCGTTTTACTCTCTTTAAATTAACTAATTAGTTTTATTTTAAGTTTGTAGTAACACGCTACCAGCTGGTCTAGAGTGTAACCATTGCAGCCGCCAAAACTGTTATTGCTTCCCGCCAGGATGAAGTGCTTCAGTTCGTCCCATGTTGGAGCACCACCTATGTTTTCTCTAGCAATTTTTTGTGTTAATTTATTCAGTCAAAAGTAAATAATTTTATAATTATATATACAAACATAGCATTATAATTGTAAATATGTTGATTTAATGAATAAAGTTTACCTAAAAGAACATACCGAATCACAAAAAAGTTAGTTCTTACAGGCGGTATCTCTCACCGATCTTTGTATCGTTAGTAGAATCAATACCCCACCAATGTTGTAACAGTATCTTCTTGGGACAGTAAATAGAACATTCAGTATACTGTTCCACCATTTTTTTTTTTAATTGAAGAGTCTTATTTCACGCTTGTTCCCTATTAATTAGCACTTTCATCTACCTTATATCCTTTCGTAGGACACGGCGATTAGCTCCCCTCTTGGCTTACATAACGCTTTGTATCTACAGGAGTAGCACCCGGTATAACTGAGTTATTTTTCAACATGACTCGGAGGCTGGCTACCTTCCGGGCATGCATTTCTTACCTGGAGGTGAGGGGCCTTCACGATATGATTAGTTTTGAACAGATAGATAATTAAATAAAGAAGTTAAAACATAACAATAAGAAAGAAGAAATGAAGATAAGAAAGAAAACGAAAGCGAAAGGGGGGGGGGAAGGTAAAGGTTTGACAAGAAAGGACTTAAGAAAGGGTAATGTTGATAGGGTTTCTGGGGCCCTTCCTGCCCAGCCAACTCGCAGGAAGGGGGGTTGGGATGAGTGAGTGGAATATAGGGTTAAAGGAAGCGGTAAGGTTGTCGTGTGATGAGCTGTTGTACAGTTTCCAGTTGAATGTGCGTCATTTTACGTCTCTCTAGTGATGTTCCTCTGCTAAATCTTCTTTAGTATGCTGTTCTGGTACTGTTGTAGTGATTTGAGGACGAATATGCGAGGTGAATTTGTTTTGGATTGATTAAGAGAGCTGAGTTTTGGCATGGGATTTCTCTGGGCGTGAAAAGGCCATCGAGAGCACTGATTGAATGGTACTAGCTTTTAATTTATCAATAAACTCCATTGGGTCTTTATTCATTTGAACAAAACATTTATGGATATACAAATATATTACCTGTTTATTACTTATGCAAAATTAATTATATATTAATAATAAAAGTATTTACAAGAAATTAACACGAATTATAGTTCGACGATTGTATATAAACTTGTTAACCGCTAGTCACCCTGCAACGGCTTTCATAATTCTCGTAAGGGCTCTAACGGCAGCTCCTAGAAGTTCTGGCTCACTTGAACGAAGTAGCGACTGCTACAATCTTAAGTAAAATATTTGGTCCCATTTGCGAGAGCGAAGCATGGAATATAAGGATGAATCTTGAATGTTTGTTTATGAGCCTGAACAGACGAGATCGGCTAAGATGGCTGTGCCCAATAGTGCCCACAAAAGATACCAATGACGGGCCATATTCAGGGTACCTGTTGGACGGCATCTATGAGAAAGAACACGTTTGAGCTAGCAGGAGGATTATGGTACTGAACAGAACTTGAACTGGATTGGTGTTCGAAGATGATTCACATTTTGGACAAAAAGGAAAGAAAATGTATTATTAGAAAGGCTCTTGCTTTAAAAGACTGTGGAGCCAATAATCCCTTTCTATCTAAACACTCAATTTCTGTTTTATATTACCCAAGTATCCTATCATATTACCTATCTTCTGGTGAAAATTTAATTCACTTTTTGATATGGTTCTTATGAGAACACCTTAAAAGTACTGATGCCCTTTATCACCTCGAATTAGAACTAATATCTAGTATGTAGGTGTTAAATAGTGGGTAGAATATGGTACTTCAGCAAAAGATAGTTGTGACCGTGTTACCCATTCTATGCTATGTGAATAATGTGTTAAAATTTACAAAGGTTATCGTCCAGTCGGCCTACTCTACGTATCGAACGGTGCACAAAAAAGTCTCAATAAAGTCACAATACAATAAAGCCGGGAGTAAAAAAGAAACTAGGTAATAAATAAAAATGTAGACAGCTTTGACCATTGTAGCTAATGTTTTCTCTCTGTGGATAATCAAAAAAAAAAACGGGGGGGGGTTTAATTAAATATATATCTATAGAGGATATTTTTGAAAAGCAGTAATTTAATACCTCTTTAGCAAAAATAAAACTGTCATAATTACCCGTTACTGTGATGTAGCATGTACTACTCTTGACTTAATTTAACGGAATTTGAATTTATTTAACGGAAAAATATTTGATGAAAAAAAGTATAGGCTTAATGAAAATATATTATTATTTTTATATCATGCGTTTTTTTCTATTACTTTAATGGGATTAGTTTATTTAAAAATATTTATGATAAAAAGAAGTTTAGAAAGGAGCAACACTGTGATCACGTGGAGAGCTAAACATTAGTTCAATTTTCATGATGCTGTCAAAACATTGTCGTGTGGGTATTCTGTTCCTAAGTTCTTTGTGATTGTGTAAATGAAAACTGACCTTATTTACAGACTTATAAAATGCACAAGATACTTTTTGTTTCTCTATATGTCATATTAATACAGATTTGATAGTTTTCCATCAACCACTTCCAAAGTTATTTATTTTATTTTTCAAAGGTATGTAACTAATTTATGATAATGTCTTTATGCTCATATATTAACTGATGTTTTTAATTTTTTTTAATATTTCAGCAATATGAGTTCGGTTACAAGATACAGAGCACCTCATAAGATCCATGTCTTGTCTTGGACTCTTGCCTTGGAAAGAGATGGCTCAGTAGCATGCCATTTTAAGGATTGTCAATTTATGGCTCTAAGCCTAGAAGAAATGGCGAACCATTATCCGTTTTGTGCATGTGTTAGTATTCTAGTTGTTTGAGAAATTACCCTTACTTTTCTGTGTTTCTAAATATTAATAATGATTTATTTATTCAGGAAAACAATAAGTACCCCTTTGTCTGTGAAACATGCAGTCGTCGTACTGATTCCATCGAAAAATTACTTATACATAAACTGTATTCACACTCGTACAGACCCTCTGATGAAGAGTCCCGGTATGATAAAATATGATATCTCAATCATTCCTTGAGAACTTTGTCTAACATTTTATTTTTGATTCTAATTGTTACCAAAATGTTTTTTAGAAAGATTGATGATTACCTGAAGATACCTATCAAGAAAGAAATAACTCCTGTCTTACGACGTTCATGGGAAATCTTTCTTGAGAAAAAAAAGTATTTAAAATGTTTGATGAGAAAATGCCTGTTTGTTACCGATTCAATAGCCAGTATGGAAGATCATTATCTCAGTTACTGTAAGGTAAATAAATATTATTTTGCCTGTATTTTCTTAATTGTTAATAATCTGTGATATGCTATTTTAATCTGTTTAATTTATTGATTATGCCAGGTTTGCAACCCTCTGTTTAAAACAAGTTATCATGACTGACTTCTATTTTAATTTTTGGTGTATTTTCTTCTTCAGAAGTAGAATAGTAACTAATTCGGATTTTTATATTCAAAATAATGACTGATTAATTGTTTTATCCTCAACAATTATTGTGCTAAAAGTAAATTTAATTCATGATTATTACCTACTTTGCCAATATTAGTAAATAATATCCATGTTCCATGTTTTATGTTCTCAAAGCCTTCTCAGTTTTTTATAAATCAATATCAAGAAAACTACATTAGTGCGTATGTGTGTGCCTGCTTCAAGGAGTTGTCAAAGAGCTTTTCCTAAAGGTTTTGAAAATTTAAAAAATAGAAACAATTGATTCTGATTTTCAAAGAAATTTGGTACCTATATAGCATCAAATTTGGAGAATGACCCCTATTTTTTAAAAATATATTTGTATTACATTGCCAATTAAATTTAGAAGATTAGAAAAATAATTAACGACAATATTCTATTTAGAGATATAGATATTTCATTGATTTTTAAAAATTACAATTGCCTTATTGTTAAAAAAAATATAAATAAAACAACAATGTTCTTATTCCTTTTATGATTTCTCTTTTAGGTCGTTGAGGGAATACTTTGTCCTCTCCTCTTTAGCTTTGTGTAATTCACTTTTGTTTTAGGGTAGAATTACTTCATTTGTTATGTTCTTGCTTAAATTTTATGCACAATACATAATTGTTAATTTTTCCTCTCGTGCTTAGCAATGGTATTACTTAATGTACTGAATACTTACTACAACATTCAATTAAAAAAATATATACATATATATAATATGATGATAATTAAAATAACTTTTAAATAATTTTTTTTTCTTTTGTCTCCTTTAAACATAGTTTTCATAGTATGTTTTCCTAACTTTTTTTTTTTTTAGGAATCTTTCTGGCTGTTATTAAAATATGAATGTGAATTTTGCTGTGGGCGTTTATTGAATGATTATGATTTGAAGTTGCATATTAAAAATGCACATGAATCTAAGACATATTTAATGAAGAACAATGTTGAACAAGATTGTGATTCAAAACGCGTACAAATGTGGTCTGAGGAAATTATGCTGTACAAACAGGGAAAATGTTTTGTTGATGGGTGCCAGTTTGTCGATAATTATGTTAAAATTCTGGAAAAACATTATGCTAGCTGTGTATGTATTCATGTTTTATTTATGTTTATACAATTTTAAAAATTTGTTGTTTGTGATTAGAAAGGATTTTATGTTTCCTATAATTCGTCTCATTTACTATAAGATATAATTGGGGTAAGGAGTTAAATTTGATTTATTTTTGTAATAGTAGTGCCAAGGTGATAATTTATTGATTTTTTTTTCTAATATTCACCAATAAATTTAATTTTAATTTTGTTTAATTTCAAATTTTTCTGTAAAACATTATTTTGGAGTACTATAAATCAATTCATTAAAATTTTTATTTTATGGTTTATGGCATCAGTTTATTTTTTTTCAGGATGGAACTAAAAAGAACTTCATTATTTGCTGTGCTTGTGGATCATGGCTTCTAAATGAAGCCAGATTAAATGAGCATAAAAGATGCTTCCATAAGGACCTGGATGAGGAAGATTTTAGAAAATTATCTCGTCAATATGAATTGTTAGTACATTTATTTATAATTCATAATAACTGTATCAAATGCCTTGAGGACAAATCAATGGTTCCCCTGTTAAGCTATGGTTAATTTATAGTATTATACCTTGATCACAACAGTATTAACTTTTTAGTTAATGATTTTATTCTCATTAGAAGATGCAAGAAACAGTATAAAAAACCAAATCAATGTATTGATAACTATTGTTTCTGTCTCCAAAGATCAAGATTGATAATTTTCTTAATAGTTCTTGCAACTTGGTAAATTCTAGATAAATTGATTTTTCCAGCAAGTACCTGGTCAAAAAATGCACAATTTAGGAAAACTTCTGTTGCCTGAACACAGCTGTAGTTTCTAGAGACTTTACCATGTTAAATTTGTTATTATTATATTTTTTAATGTTATGGTCGACAATTTTTTATTAAGTTAAAAAAAAAAATGAGTATGACCCAGAAATACCTTGCTTTATTTTTATAATGTTTTTGCCTACTTATTTTAGATGATCTATTGATTCAATCAGATATCATATCCTCCCTATAAATATAAATAAAAGAATTAGCATAAATCTTTACAAAAATAAGATTTTATTACAATTTAGTTAGTCAAGTTTTGTGGAAGGTTGTTATATCTTTGTTAGTGTGGAAGAAGTTATTTATATGTCTTAAAGTAGCTTTCTTATCTTTATTTCACCAACTGATCTGCGTGTATGATGAATCCCAATGTAGCTTAGTGTGTTTTAAATTGTTATCAGTTTTAAATATTTATATCCATCTTTTGTTTGTTTTTTTAAATAATTGAAGTACATCTCATTTTTTGAAGTGTCTAAAAATTGATCAAATATTGATTTAATAAGGCTAAAAAAATTATGATTACTGCAACAACCTTCACTTTTTACTTTAAAGGAGAAATACAATTTTATATTGTAATTATAGATTTTATTGTTGATATACATCTTTTATAATTATTAGTCTAATTCTTATCTCTTTTTTGGACTTATTCATTGTTTTATTTCAGAAATCATTAATTTAAATAAAATAATTCAATCTTTAAGCAGTATTATAGCTTCAGCAGTATAGCTTATGTTCAGAGGTTGTTATTGTAAAGTTTATAAGATTAAATTATTTTTTATACCCAAAATATATACTTTAGTGAGAATGATATGTATTTTCTAAACAATATTAATCGAATAACTTGATGGAAACTGTTTTTCAAGTGAACAGGATAGTTTCTAAAAAATCTTGATTGTAGCATTCATTATAGTTTTTTATAAATTAGTAGTTTTTCTAACAAATTTGAGTTCTTATGCATTGAAGTACATTCAGTTCTCAATTGTTTGGGTAATTTTTACCAAATTTGTAATTTTGGAAAGGCTAAATATCTTTTAATACTCTCTCAGTGAGTTGAAACACCAAGTTTATATATTTTATCATATTGTATGTTACATTATAATTATAAATTTTATTTTATGATGATAAATCAAATCTTACTTTTTCTATAATTATTAGTATGTTATCTCTTTTGGAGTTCTTGAATGTTTTATTTATGAAAACTCTTAATTTAAATAAAATATTCCATCTATAAGCTTTAATGGTTATTAGATTTAGGAAAGTTAGATTGAAATGAACACTTGTGATGAATTTCTGACTAGGGTAGCTTTTCTAAAATTATAGGAAAAAGATAATTCAATTGATGGGAATACAAAAATGTTGTTATTACTGTTTTATATTTTAAAATTAATTTAATGCCATATGTTTCATTTTTATTCTATAGTTATAAAATATTAAACATATTTTTACTTTAATGGTTTCAGGGAATCAGAAACTCAGAGTAGCCTCCTCTTGGATGATATGTCTCCTGATGAGAATGACCCACTCAGTAGGGTAAGTATTGTGATTTTACATTTATGGTTAAAAAAACTTTATTGTTCTCTTAATTGTCACCTGCAAGGCAAACAAATTACATATTTTGAGTTTTTTTTTTATTGCTTGATGTTATTTTGTTTCTTGTCTGATTTATTTTCAATAAGATTTTGATTATTTTCTCTATAACTAGCAAAATGTATATAAAGCATCTATTTTATACGAAATTTCAGTTTTAAAAACTTGAAAAGGTTCCTCCATTCTTATTCTTTTCTTGGAATAATTACTGTTTTTACCCTATGTTAACAGATGTCATACGGTCCCAATTTCATTTAATTTATTATGTTTGTCCATTTATTTATGTTTTTAATTTCTTATGAGACACATTTTAAAATACTATTTTTGGTTTCTTTCTGCTTACACTGTTTGTTTACTTTGTGGTCGTATAAACTTGACAAAAATAAATGAGGTTCCAAGTTAGCATATCTTCACAGTTGGTAAAGTGTTAATATTTTTATCTACTAATGGATTTATTGAGTTTTAAATTTCTCTCATTCTAGTGTTGAAGGTGTTAATAAATAACTAATTACTCTCGGTAGTTCTTTCTCCACTACTCATCATATTATAATTTTCTATTGTGGTTTGTATTGATCTGTTAATAATACTAATGTTATGCTGTTCATCTATCGTTTAGTTCTAAGGTATTTGATTAAATCTATATGCCAGCTATAATTATCTCTTGATTTTCTTAAGTTAATTTTTTTCTTACAAATGATTTTTTTCTTGTAGCAGATGTTGTATGTTTTGTTACTGTTACATTGTGCCAATACTGTTATTTTTCCAGCTTATGGCATAACTTTGTTCTCTCTCTAATTCTTCTCATTAAAAGTCTAGCATTAGACCATAAGTTTTACTTTCTGCTCATAGTTGCCTTCAAGCTTTGACAGCTCCAATAATTCAATGAAGGATGAGGTAAAATGATTATTTATATATTTTTTTGTTTAGGGGGATTTATCGATTGTAATATATATATATTTATTCAATCCATAATGCACTTAAACATTGTCATTATTATTAATACAATTGTATTAATAGCAATGCACATGTCAAAAACATTTAAATTCACAATGTTTAATGGTAACGTCAATGTTCATATTTTAAATTAAAAATTTAAAAGAATGTAAATATGGTAATAAACAGGATTCATTTTTAGAGATCTCTCATACTTAATAAATTGTGATATCCCAGGAGTCCTATGAAATGATTTTAAAATGTTCTCTTATCATCCTATATTTGTTATAAGGAGTCTCTTTATTACTGAACCAATCCTGAAACTTTAGAGGTATTAGCAGTTCAAAATCTCAAAGAAAGTTCAATATTTTTTATATGTACATTCTTTCGAGTTATACATTTAGACAGGTAATTTGTGGTTTGAGTGAAACAAGCTTAAATCATCCAATTGTTTTTATATCAGCAGTTAAGTATTGATTTAAATTTAGTTATAATTTTCAAAAAAGAAAATATCAATTTAAATTCTAAATATTTTTTTAATGGTGCAAGTCTTATTTAAAGTTAAAAAATTAAAGTAGAAAATTTTTAAATGTGTCAGTACAGCTTTGGAAGTTAAGAAAGACCTACTCACTTATATTTAAAAAATGGCTTGTCCAATTTAGCTCTAAAACTGGAGATTAGTATAAACATTGCTTAATCAAAATTTTATCAAATTTCAACTACTTTCACTTGCCCTAGTTAAAAACTTATTTATAAACACCCTATATTTTATTTAATTTATTCTGAAACAAAAAACCATTAACCTTGAAATATATGTAATTATTACCTACCCAATGTGCTAACAGAGCCTTCTCTCTGTCAAGAATACTGAAATCCTGAATGATCTCTAAAAATTGGAATCTAAAGGTGTAAAATGGCATGATAAAATACGGCTATGAGACCTGGGCTCTGGCATGTACCCTAGAAAGTAGAATTGAGAGATTTGAACAGAAAGCCATCCGTACAATTACAGAAGCGATTTGAGATTAAAGCATTAACGCATGAGGAGAAAAACTAACAGTGAACTACTTGCAGAGACTTGTTAGCAATATCTCATGATATGAAAGCAAGGAGGTTAAGATGGATGGTAAGGTCCTTGGTTAAGGGTGGTATGCGGACAGGAATCCATCAGGCCTCTACACAACAATGAATGCCAGAGACCACGAGGGAGGCTATAAACCAGATGGATGGACAGAATAGACAAAGATGCGAAAGAGCTTTATGCAGCAAACTGGAAAGTAGTAGCCCAAGACTGGGAAGCGTGGAGAAGGCTGGTTCGGGCAGCCATAGATCTACAAGGTCTATAGTGCTAAACGAAAAAAAAAAAAAATTACCTACCCAATATGAATTTATTGAAAAAGGATAATTTCCAGAGAAACCAATTATTACTTTCACTTACCTGTATATAGAATATAGAGTAAGAGAAAGTATTGCGATCATGCAAAATTTAGAATTCGAGTTTTCAACAGAAATACATGTTTTGACATCCCCTGAGTCCAAATAGCCAACTTTTGCAAAATGGTCTGTGTGTGTGAGTGAACAGCCTCAAAAATGAAAAATCGTAAGGAACTGAAATTAAATATTCAAGGTGGGTATGTATATGCCTGGGATGTGAAAGCAACTTTTTCGCTGTGGTCGAATGACCAGAAGTGCCACTTTTTAGAACCTATTTTTAACATTTTTTTTATTTTCTCCTGAACAGCTCTTAATTATTTTTATGAAACATAGTGAAACCAGATAACCATTTTTCCTAAATTGGTATGTGCGTGCATTCGTTAGTGTGTATGTTTACGAGCAGCCTTGCTCAAAAACAAAAAGTCGTAAGAAACTGAAATCATATATCCCCCTATGCCTGGGATTTGACAGCAACTTTTATGGTGGGGGAGTCAAGTTGTCAAGTGGCACTGCTACAGAAATGAAAATTTGATCCCCCAGACCGGATTCGAACTGACACTGCTGCATTCATGAGACAGTTGCTTAGCTTCCTCAGCTACTCACGGCCAGTTCTAAATACAATTTGGGACAATCCAAAGTGATAGGGATATGCTACATCTCTTTCCATCACTCCAAAAGCAAGCTAAAGTGATCTCCCATAGAGACAGATTGTTGTTATATGTGCTCCCAAGCCTTGGCTTGACATTGTTGTCAACTACGGTCAAAGTGTTAAATAACTAAAATAACTATCAAGGAATCAATTTTCAAATTTAATTTACATATTTCAAATAGAAATAAGTGTACTTAAATAAAGTACTGTGTAGATAAGTAATAACATCATACAGATATGATGAAGGTTTGAAATTAGAACATATCTTTATATTTCAGCTTAAACTTGCCTTTTTTGGTTACCTTTAGGAATTCTATGCATCGTTTACTTCTGATATTATTCTGTTGAATAATTGTTATAACCTTTGGTTTCCTTCTCAATCCTTAGTTAAATATAATATTTTTCTTGAACATTAGATTCATGCATGCCGTTATAGACCCAGTTTTTTATTCAATTTTCTCACCCCCAAAGTGTGTGGTAATAAATAATGATTTACACTAATTGTTTCTTAGCAGAGGAAAAAAAAGCAAACATGAAAAAAAAAAATGACTGCTGCACACCTCCAAAAATCAAAGTTATGTAAACCAGAAATTACTTATTTATGACACAATTGATGATGTTAATGTAATACTTTGTACCATCATTTATATAAATAACCCAAACCTTAAAAATAAAAATATTGGCTCTCAGCAAAATCTCTCCAGAAAGAAGTTTTTGGCAGGCAGTCCTATGTTATTACTATGTTAATATTTGGTAAAGAATTGTTCATTAGGTTTTGTAGTGAGCTGTTACAAATGAAAATCACGCTATCCTTTCACATACTAAAATTATATTGCTACACTAATTCCGAAACCTAACTACATTTGTTTTAAACTATTACTAAAAAATTTTGAAATTTGGTTCACGTTATATGTAGTATATAATTAATTTATGTATAGGCTAATTAGAAAATGGTACCAACTATATATTTGAATCTATTTAACATCTCATTATGTAATCTGGATCCACTGTAATATCACAGTGTTACGAGATTTTATTTTAGCCCTTTTCACTTTAAATCCACAAAAACTATAGCTTTCTTTGACTATTTGTGGTCTAATAGTTGCTGTTTACTGATATGGAAACATGGATACATTTTCGTTACCTTTGAAAGATTTTTCATTGGGTCAAGTCTGAAATATTGACCATTCTATCTTTTGAGGTTAAATCAGTAGCTTAACAAAAAGAAATACCTGTTTTAGGTAAACATTATCAAGGTTGTAAGGGAGAATTACTTATTACTAACAATTGTTCAGTTCTTTAAATTGGTTTGATATAATCGTTAGTTATACTTATGGAGTAACTTATATTAGTTAGATTTATGGCTGGCTATAAAGTCTAACTAATGATTATATAAATATTATTCTTAAAAAGTGATGTTCAGACAATTTTTTTTTTTTTAATTCTTATATTTATTTATCAGAAAATCAAATTAGAAATGGAAAAACCTCTTATCTTATGAATTAGAATCAGAACCAATTGTTTCAATGAGAGTACACAATCGTCATGAGTTACATTATTGAAGCAAAAATCTATGTTTTACAAATTATTTGTTATAATAATTTTGTACTTTCAACTTAAATAAGTAAGAAAGAAGAAAAGCTTTAGACAAGAAAACCAGTTGACCATGATCTGCATTAAGGGATTCTACAATTCATTTAATTCTACTGAAATCAAAAGAAGTTAAATAAATGAAGGTAAGTTCATATTATTGTTTAGGTTTGAGCACCATAAGGTACAGATAACAAATTTATCGACATTGAAAGTTTGTGTAATTTGTACCTTCATCAGTCATGACATTTAATTATAAAATTAATAATTATTTTTTTATTTATAAATAAGCTTCCTATAATATATTTTTTTAGATTAAAAGATTGAAGACAGAAGATTCTTTAAGCCAACATAATGATGTCATTGTGGATATACCTGTGTTGTATCTGCAGCCGGGTAAACGAAGTCCGTCTCCGGAGAATTTTTTGGAAGGTGTGTTATTAATTTTTTAACTTAATTATATGTCGAAAGGTCAATAAAGAAAAATGAAAGGCTAAGGGTTAATTATTTTTCTTAAAATTATAACTTGTCTAAGTAGGTTATTAATTTATTATTAGGTCTACAATTTCAATTTGAACTAGAAAGGAAAATTCTAAACTGTCTATTTTTGGATTTGACCTAGCTCTATGTTAGAGAATTCGGTTATGAGTGGCCTTTTACATTATGGTTTTGATGAGGTTCTCTAGAGGGATTATGTCATAGCTTTGCCAGTAGTTGGATAGTTATGATTACCAATAGTTTCGATAATATTGCCTGACAGCTATTGTACTATTCTATCAATGAAAAAATATAATGGTTCCTTATCAAATGATCCCACAAGTTGGTTATATTTTCTCGTTTGAAAACATTTCATTAGTTATAACTAGAGACTACATTTGAGATTTCACATTTCTTTTTAAAAAAAAGTGGTACACATTCGACCTTAACCTAATTAAAGATATTAAGGTATTATCTATGCTATAAATAAAGCGTCAAAACCTTAGGTTAGCCTGTTGAATAAAGTATCTTCTTTCATCCTTCCATCTTAAGCTGGGGTGGTTTAGCCCTACAGCAAAGCTAGTTGGCGTACTAAGAGTGGGTCTATAAGCTGCTAATATCTGTCACAGTCCTAACAGATGAAAATTGGCAGCTTCTTTGGTTGTTGCAATGGAAAGACCTAGATCATCACATTGGTTCTGGTTGAAAAGTTTGATAAGTCATTGTGGATCATAGTGTAGTAATGATTTAAATGATTAATACTTGATGATGACAGTATATTGAATCTAGAGTACTGAGTTTATTTTGGGTTAAAAAATTACTTCAATCAAAGATGCGTCTATTCTGGTTTTTATGTTTGTACCTTCAGCAGTCCCTCAACAAGGGAAGTTCCCGATAAAAACAGATTAGTTCCATTACTTTTTCATTTTGCCTTTCCATCATGAGATATTTTTCAAAACTGAGTTAAGAAAGATGATTTTAATGTGAAAGTTGCTGTCTAGCATGTCCCCACTACAGAATGCCGTACTGGGGATTTCTTTTGATGCAGACCATAAACCTCGTGTTTTGGAATCAAAACATAGCTAGTCCTTATAGTTGCTTTGGCACAAGCTGTCAATTTGTCCACACTTGCTGATCAACGAGGCCAATTTGGGCTGGATGGGATAGTGAGGACACCCCTTTAAAGTTTTATAGATCCTCTCTACTTAGTAAAAATCTATGGAATAATTAGTCTATCGTCAAGGCACATTTTCCATTAATTAAATACATACTTTCCTTAATTATCCCTCTAAGTTTTTTTGTTTATTTTTAAATGGACATTATTCAGAAAGGAATTAACCCCAAAAGTTGTAAACTATAAGTTAATACTATTTTATTATTCCACAAGTATCATTCAATATATTT
The DNA here is from genome assembly GCF_000696795.3 of Halyomorpha halys. Taxonomy (NCBI): domain Eukaryota; kingdom Metazoa; phylum Arthropoda; class Insecta; order Hemiptera; family Pentatomidae; genus Halyomorpha; species Halyomorpha halys. The sequence goes on along the minus strand of NW_027112617.1, from coordinate 135,043 downwards.
AGCATAAATTAATGAATGCTGAACAATGTTAGAGTCACAGAATTTTGTCCTAGATATAAATGAAAACTTTGAAATCTAACTGAACTAGAATGGAAATAAAACTGCACAAAACTTAAGTAGAATTAGAATAAAAATAAATAGGAGTAGTACTGCACTTAATCGCCATCTAGAACAAACTTATTAGATATTTAACTTGATGTAGAATTTGTTTGGTCGTGAGTGACTCCCTGATTTGGCTACATTCCGAAAGAGCTAGAGATAGATTCTGTCACGCTTTTCCATCAAAATGCAAGGAGTTCTATCTACTAATTCTTTCCTATCTTTGCTCTTTTACTTTCAAGGCAGGAATTTTTGGTTTTGATTTTCCCTGATGAATGTCTCTGAGATTGTGTAACTAGGCTGAAATAGAGTTTGTCTGAAGCTAATAGGCTATATAACTAATTTAACTTTTGAGTTAAAAGGTCCACTCAAAAGGTTTTCAGGTTTTTATCCCAAACGGATGAATTTAATTTAACAAGTCTTTCCTAAAAGTCCAATTATCTTTCTTCGCCCTTACCTACTTTGTCTGCCAAAAAGTTTCTGCAAATCTATATCAAGAATTTATTGTTTCTTTTCTTCACTGCTTTTTATACATACTGACTCAAATTGTGACTCTTCGTGACAAAGGGACACCTTTCCTAGTATAAAGGATCACCTGCATCTTGCAGCTGGGAATTTAAACTAAAATATTTAATAATTTTCAATGCATTGTATCTCATTTTAAGTCGTTCTCGAGACTTGTTTTCTGGTTCGATGGTCTCTTAAGCACTATGTCACTTAATAAATATTGGTAAAAATGTGTTGCAGATATTTTTAATAAATAGTCTCGTGCATTAGATTCCATTTACTATATGTACATTACAACTGAAAGTACTTTTCTAAATTTACTGTCAATAATAATAAAGTTTTTATTTATTTTGGAGGTTAGAAATAAATCATCTTTGTAAACTTACCATTAAATTATTACGTTTTTTTTTTTTTTTTTTCATTCAGGGGTTTGCACAGGATCACAGTATTTCTCTTGGATAAATGTGATATAATTGGACAACCGTCTTAATCAATTCTTAAGATATATTTACTTGTGGTTCTGTTAATATGTCCTGCTTTCTCTTGAATATATAACTATGTAACATTTTTATATGTATTCAATTTTAAACAAAGTATATAGCTGTTTATAAATTATTTTGCTGTTTTAAAAGTTGATTGTTGAATGACTAATGGTTTCACATGGCATTATAATCCTACCTAACATCACTCTTACTCATGGCAGCTCTGCTTTTAGATCATGGATTTTTTATTTTAATGATTTAACTATTTGAATTTTCATTTACATAATATTCGATTACTGGAAACTTACATTCTATCTTTCTGTTTTAGATCCGTTGTCATTGAGTCCTTCAACAAGTAAGAAAACATCCGTATCTCCACTTCATTACTCTTTTGCTGATTCAAAGGAAATGAAAAATTTCTCAATTGATGACACAATATTATTCAGACCAGAAATACCATCTCAAGAGACTGTATTCCCTAATGCATTATTATTTAAAACAAATAATAGAAGGATTAATATTCTCAAAAAAAGAAAACTTTAATGCATTTATCCAAAAACTTCAACTTAAAAATGAAAATTTGGACAGAGATAAGAGATCAACTCAACATGGACTGAATTGTAAAAAAAAAAAAAAAGTATTGCTATTTTACACAAAAAATAATTGGAAAAAATATGTCTAATTTTGATAAATTTAAGTAGCCTTACTATAGAAGTTATTGCATTAACATTTTTATTAATTTTATCTTCTAAGTAATCTTTCTGTGATGTTTACTAGTTTTCAGTTTTTATTTTAGTTACTTAGTTATAGATTGACCAAATTGACACCTGTGATTCTTGAAGATTATGTTGTTTAAAAACTGTTTGAAACCATCTATGAATCTTGATTTAATTTTACCACAGATCTTGAGGTATTAAAATGTAGCAAAGTTAATACTAAACTAAATTATTACTGTGAATAATGTAATGCATTTAGTTTTCTTTAAAGATTAAATATTGAGTATAACACCTTTAAAAATGGAAATCATGCTAGTGGTGGGTCTATTTAATTGATGTGGAATATTTATTGGTCTTTTGACGTCAAGTTGTACTTTTTGAGGCTTTCCTAATGAGTGACAAAACTGATAAAATATAACTTATACATACTGAATAAATAAAAGTTTATGTTATGAAATTGCTTTGTAATTGTCTATTTTAATATAATTTTGATTATTTTTCATTGCTCTGTTGCATTGTATTTGATGACAACGGAAGTAGTACATTTTCCATAATATATAGGAAGATGGTCAGGGTTGCGGTCAATAGTGAAACAAAAATAGTTTACAACTATTTATTTTCCAACGTTTCGCCCCACTTTGCAGGGCTGTCCAACTTATTACTTAGCTGTTCAACTTATTCATTTGGACAGCCCTGATGAAGCCCTGCAAAATGGGGCAAAACGTTGGTAAATAAATAGTTGTAAACTATTTTTGTTTCACTATTGACCGCAACCCTGACCATCTTCCTATATATCAATTTTTACGGTCAACTATATATACATATATTTTCCATAATATATTTTTTGTGAAATAATCCGAACATTATTTGTCTAATCTAACCTTATCTATAGTTGTCAATGGGAAGAGTCACTTGAAATTAACTTTGATGACCAATAATGCTTGTTTGTTCATATTCATTCCAAGTACCCATGTTATGGGTTCTAGCATTGAAATTTATGTATTTGTTAAGTTGTAATATTTACTTGTATATATTGTAAAATAAATGTTTGATTTATGAAAACTGTTCTATTATCTATAATGTTTTTATTATTGTACTTTACTTTTTTCTAAAATTATTCTGTTTTAATTCTTTGAATTTAGAATAACTTTCAACCTCTCCTTTCCCAAAACACTGCCCATGTATAACACTGATTGAATAATGATTATTTAAATATGATTTTATATTGAAATTTATGAATGGAAATAATTATTCTTTCTTTTTGATATGGGATTCTGAACTGACAAGTCATAGATTAATTAATTTTTAATAATAAAATAAGTACGTAACTCTTTCTCAAGGTCTATAGTTACTGAATTTTTTCTTGCCCTCTCGTTAGCTGGTATAATGTACGTAGTTGTCTGATATGTTTTATTTCTATTAGCTTTAATTTCATTTTTGAAATTTTAATAAAATCCTCAGTTGCTTTTGAACAGTGTTTTGAGATATAAAAAAAAAATCAATCTTATGTATGTATTTGTTTACTCACAATATGTACATAAATACAGACAATAAATATCGATATTGTAGTGGCTATGATTTTTCTTCTATTTATTAAATATGAAAGGTACGTAAAGCTGCCTTAGTCCTTAAGAACTACAAACCTTCTTCTTTATCTCTTCCATGAACGAAAATTTCCTTATATTCACACCAATTGTTGTTATCTTTATTATATACATTGAAACCTTCATGTATACATTTTAGAAGAATTTTTAGCAGGTTCTCATTGTCTGTTTCATATTTTGGCTTTCTAGGTTTTTTTTTTTTAGGGTATGATTTCTCAAATCTTGAATTTAGTTGGACTTTATCCCTGGATTGGTGGTTCAGTATAATCTCAGGAAAAAATTATTTTATCACAGGTTAAAAGTTATCAATTAATTGGTATTTTTGCTGGACCCAAATGAAATGAGATTTTCTTAGCTTGACTGTTATGATTTATGCACTCCTTAAAACTTCAGATGTAGGGAGAACTTAGTGAATATGTGTATTTTTCTGGCAATGTCTTCATTTTTTAATTGTTCAGGCGATTCTGATAGAAAACCTAAGCTTTTTGGACTGTTGGTCATTTTGAAGTGTTTTAAAATGTGAAAATGACAGTTTTAGACTTTGAAGGTGTGCTAACTTGGAAATGACAATTTTTGACTTTTTTTAAAAATTTAATATTAACTTAATTTAAGTTTTTAATATAGTCATAAAGTAGTGTTTTATTGTTTAAAATACAAATATTATTTATATTTCAGGAAGCTGAAGTGGATAGTGAAGAAATGGATAGAAGAGCCAATGACTGGAAAAAGTATAATGGTGTCATAAATAGATCCTCTCGGAAGTCTTCCACTGTAAGATTGTCACCACCAGTATTTCCTGCAAAAAATACCGATTCTATAGACTGTAAAGAAGTTTCAGATAGATCAGGAATCCAATATGATAGTGATATTATTGAAATCAATGAAGGAAGTTTAGATATTATTGATATTGACTCATCAGTTACAAAGAAAGTATTAAATGATGGTATGAAGTTGGATGATAATAAAAAGAAGCGAAAAAGATCTAATTCACAATATGTGATTGGGAAAAATTGCATGAAAGATAATGATAAAAAGATTTTTTCAGATTTTCGTAAGAGAAACCATGAGAATTTGCCAACACCACTTCAAGCTTTTGCCAATGAGATGATGAAAGAAAACAGAAATATTTCGACGGTTCCTGTACAAATAAAAGTTGACAACAAAGATTGGACTGTCAATGTTTCGACCACAGTAGTATCTCAGTCTAAATCATCATCAGAATTTCCGCGTAACCGTGAAGCATTATTTAAATCTCTTAAGGAGGAATCCTACAGGCTATTGAAAATGGTTTCTAAAAAAAATTCTATTCGGAATGATGTAAGAATGGTATTCGATCCTAATGAAAACCGAATCACACCTTTCCATATTAATTTTAAGAAGGATGATAGTAATAATGATAAAAGTCCTGATAATTTAGATATGACAAAATTCCTCAGCTCTGATGTTGAAGATTCAGATGATGATTTATCAAATTCTAATATGTCAGTATGTGATGGACATGATTCGATTGGCAGTCCTGTTTCTCTTTCTAATGTGGAATATTCTTGTGTAGAAGTTCCTAATGAAGTTCAAAACCTTATTGATGAAGAAACAAATGAACATAATACTTTAGGAAATGGTTTTAAAAATGAATTAAATGATGATGTTCTCTACGAAGGACCATCACAAATAGTTGGTTTTTCCAAACCTGATAATCAAGATGCTAATAATTTCCTAGAAGAAGAAGAAAACCAGAAAACTTTAAATAAAGGGAATGATATTTTATGCCTCTCAGATATTAATCATCTTGGTGAGGAAATTATGGTGAAAAATGAATTAGATCAACAAGTAGTACCCAAAAAAATAATTGATCAGGAAACGGGTTCGGTTGTTCATATTGAAGTCTTTGGTAATGAAGAAGATGATCGGTTGCGTATGATCGCAAATTCAGAAACTGCTGAAACCTGTAATCAATTTGAATCTGAATATATAATACCCGAAATAGATTTTATTGATAATGCAAGTTTTAAGTGTTCAGATGAACGAATCAATATTACAGATTCTTTTCATGCAGATAGTTCCAATTCTTCATATGGTTTTGAGAGTGATACTGGTGTTAATTTGACTGAAGATGAAAAGTCTGGTCATCATAGTAATGATACTTCTCAAGATGTCTCTGAAGAATATATAACTAAACCCAATGAAGAGTTAGTTTTGTTAGATAACAAGCTGCCTACCTCTTCACCACAGCGTTCCGACTCTGATACGAAAGGTGAAAAGGATCCTTTATCTATTGATGGCTTTACTAGTGGGTCTTTGTTTTATGATAATGAAACTGATTATGACAATAGGGATCTTTATTCATCTGATAAGAATGAGTCCTGTTCCAATGAAAAAAATATCCAACTCTCTGACAATGAAAATGGTATTAGTGATAATACACAAGAATCAAATGAAGAAAATACAGACAATTTCAGTTTACCAAACAAATGGAATTGGTCTAACTTAAAAAAATACAATTCGAAAACTACTCGAAACGATTTGAATAAAATGCGTTGTAAGGATCATATTAATAAGCAGTCAAAAGAAGATGAAAGTTTTTTAGGTTTCTCAGATTGCACTGATTCATCTTCTAAATACTCTGACTTTGTTTCTGCTTGTAATAAACTAGGTTATTATGATGATATGGTCATTTTAAATCAGCATTATGAAATCATACCTCCAAATAAGAAGAGTGGACAATTTTTGCATGCTGTAACCTCAGGCTATGGTTTATCAAAGGGGCCTTTAATAGGTACTGGAGATAATGGTAATATCATTTTTGAAAAGAAGATAACATCTGAAGTAAAAACTCAAGAAGAAATTCTTGTTAAGTCTGAAACAATTAATAATGAAAAATCAGATAATGATCCAGAAGATGTATTCTTGGGTTTTAAATCTAATGATAATTATGTTGAGTTTCGTAGGAAATCAATAGAAATGTCAAGAAGATTAAGTGAAGAATTTTCAGATGGTAAGAATAAAAATGATCATAGTTTAAATAGCACAATTGAGAATATTTCCAGCTCTTTGGTAGTAGAAAATGAGGAAAATACTGATATGGATGCTTCCAGTAGAAACTTTAAAGTTTTGTCTAATGAAGTAAAACTGATTGACCAGCCTCATGGACAAAATGCTTCATTGACCCATAATAAAAATGCAAACTTGTGCAACCTGAGTATAGATTTAAAGAAATTAGGATGTAAACAAACAAGCAATAGTGCTTCTTTGGAATCAGCACCTAAAAAAAGAGGAAGACCTAAGAAAAATCAAAACAAATGTACAACAATTATAGGTAATGGTACTCTTGATGGGAAAGATATTACTGATGCTTCATTAGAAGAATTGAATTGTTTGGAAAGTGATAATATATCAGTAGTTAATCAATTGCCTCATCAGTCTGGAGAACCAATTCAACCTAATCTGTTGATTGCAACTGAAGATGAAACTGAAAATAATAGTGTTCTATCAAAGCCACCTACACCAACTTTGGCTGACTCGATGGAATGTAGGAAGAGTAGCCAAGTCAGCACAGACATTTCTTGTGGTGAAGTTAAAGATATATACCTATCTACTGATGTTTCATTAATCCCTAATAGAGGTCCTATTTATACTCTTGATCTGGATTTGAACAAGATAGAAAGCAAAGAGAACATCTTAGACAAATCTGTTGAATCACTGCAGCGAAAAAGATGTAGCCCAGAGAAACATCAATCCCAATTAGCAACATCCATTTCAACCAATCAGGTTAATGTTACAATCAATCTCGTAGAAGAAGGTACTGATACCGAGTTGAAAGAAGTAACAAGTTTTCAAAATGAAAGTGTAACAGTTGTTAATGATCTGCCTAAATGTGATGGAGGAGAAACCACTACAATTTTGGTAAACAATATTGATCTTGAAACTGAAAACTTGAGATATAGAGATAAACTTGAAGATAGAGATAAACTTGAAGATAGAGATAAACTTGAAGATAGAGATAAACTTGAAGATAGAGATAAACTTGAAGATATTGGCCATCATTCTATAGATGTTTCATTGACACCGGTGGAGAACAAAGAGAATATTTTAAGTGCATCTTTTGAGTCAGTATCCAGAAAAAGAGGTAGGCCCAAGAACAATCAGTCTCAATCAATAACTCCCAAACCAACCATTCAGTGTAATGCTACTCTTGATCTGAAAGAGGAATTCACTGAAGAAGAGGAGTCAAGCCATTTTGAAAATAATGATGAATCAGTCATTGACGATCTAGCTGATTCTACTGTTAAAGAACAAACTCCACCTCTATTAACGATTGCCAGTAATGATATCAGTGTTTCAAAATCGACAAATATAACACCGAGTATCAGTGTTACTCAAGGAGGTATTAATGCTTTATATGAAGAAATCAAAGAGTCAAGTCATCATTCTGAACAAATGAATTCGTCCATTCCTGATGCTAATTCCTTTGAAACTAAAATCAACCAAACTTTAAGTGGATCTGATGAGTCAGTAAAAAAAACAAAAATAAGAACTAGAAAAAATTCTGTTCAACTAATGACATCTACCCCTACTGAATCTAGTTGTGCTTTATATCTGAATGAGAAAAACACTGAGGTGGAAGAATCTAACCCATCTGATAATGAAGAATCAATTTTTAAATCTAATGCCGAATTACAGAGTTCAACTGCTAGTAGTTTTGTTTCTGAAAACAGCAGAGTTCTTATAGAATCTGATACTATTAAGGAAACTTTATCTGTTTTAAAACAAGAAAATATAGAAGACTCACATGATAAAAAACTGAAAGTAGAAACCACTGTTATTACAACACCATTGAAGAGAAAACCTGGGAGACCACCAAAACGTTTATCGATATGTTTACAAGGACCTGAGCAGCTTCAAAAGAAAAACAGTAAAATTTTTGATTCTTCATTAGCAATAGGTGAGTCTGGAGATATAAATCTTCTTTTAAATTCATCTGATAATCTGGAATGTGGACCACTTTCTTGTAGTAAACAAATGGATGTGGATGATAAACCCAGAGCTATAATTGTGATTGAAAAGGAAGATATTTTAGAAACCCCCCTGAAGAGGAAACCTGGTAGACCTCCAAAACTGTTATCAGTAAACAGAGGAGAAATAAGCCAGTGTCATAAAGAAATTCATAATAATGTTCCATTAATGGATAGCGATAGCTCGATTATTTCAAATTCAATATCTAAGGAAGATGGGTTATTTTCTCATTCACAAATTGAAATAGATGCTAATTTTAAGCTGGATGACCAGCTACAAAGTGAAGAAATAAAATCTGACATCAAATTCACTTCCAATTCAATTCATAATAAAATAGAAAATGTTTGTGTTAGTGTACCTGAAAAAAAAATTGAAATAGAAAACAAAATATCTTCAGATCCTTTATTGAAAAGAAAGCCAGGTAGACCACCAAAACATTTATCAGTTTCAGTAAATCCAGGATTCAAAAAGGAGAATGATAAAATTCATAGTTCTTGTCAATCAACAGATAATATTGCTGGGTGTAACACATCAGATTTTAATTCATCTATAAGCTTAGAATCATTTCCACTTCACAGTCATGCTGCAATTGAAGTAAACAGTTTTAAACCTGTAGATAGTGTACCTATTAAAAATGAAGATATTTCAGGACTTCCTCTAAAAAGAAAACCTGGTAGGCCACCAAAACATTCATTATTGCACAATAGGATACTTAAACTGTGTCAAATTAAAGGTAAAGGCGTAGATGGCAAGGATTCAGGTGTGGATAATAAGGGTTCTATAAACAACAGTCTTTGTTCAATGTTTCCCCATGAGATTAAAGAAAATACACAATATAAGCCTGACGATAAATTACTGATGGACCAGAAAGATTGTTTAAAGAGAAAACCTGGTAGGCCACCTAAACATTTAGCCATGTGCCAACAGCAGGTACAACAATGCTCAAATGAAAACAAAAATAGTAATATTTCTACAAACTGTGTTAATCTGAATTCACTTTCTATTAAAGAGGTTTTGTCTCCTAAATATAAAAATCAAAAACTGGAAGATGAAGAAAAAAGTAGTTTAGAACTAAAGATTGAGACAAAACCTGATATACCATCAAACAGGTTATCTATAAGCAAAGAGGAATTAGAGGAATGTCTAATTGAAAATGAAAATGTTTTGGTTAAAGATAATGAGAGCCTTTTGAATTCATTTCCTTACCAACAGCATTTTTTTAACGATTCACATTCTAAAGATGCCAATCACGAGCAGGAAGTTGAAAAGAAAATTACTGTTGAGCTTACAGTTAAAAGAAAACCTGGTAGACCACCAAAACGTTTATCTACGGACCAGTACGGCATTGGAAAATGTCAAATCAAAGATAAAGACAATATTATTTGTTCTATGTATCTCGAGGCTAAAGAAAATGTGCAGTGTAAATCTGAAAATAAAGTACTTATGGATGAGAAAGATCACATAGAACCTCCATTAAAGAGAAAACCTGGAAGGCCACCTAAATGTTTATCCATATGTCAACAGAAAACAAAATGCCTTAAAGAAAATAGTGATTTATCTACAAACAAGATTGAATTAGATCCACTTTCTATTGAAGAGGTTTTGTCTCCTGAATATGCAAATCAAAAACTAGGAGATGAAGAAAAAAATAGTTTGGAACTTATGATGGTTGAAAGAAAACCAGATAAACCATTAAACAGTTCAAGTATGAAGCAAGATGTATGTCAAATTGAAATTAAAAATGTTTTAGTTAAAGATGATGAGAGTTCCCCAATTGAGAGCCTTTTGAATTCATTTTCTAATGAAAAAGGGTTTTCTAATATTTCATTTCCCAAAGATACAGGTCAGGAAATAGAAGTTACGCAAAAATGTACTCTTGAATCTTTAGTAAAGAGGAAACCTGGTAGACCCCCAAAAAGATTATCTATGGACCAGTTAAAAATTAGAGAATGCCAAAGTGAAAATAAAGACACAGATAGGAAAAGTTCTTTGAACAGCAGCCTTTGTTCTATTTTTCCCAATGAGGCTAAGGAGCAGTCTAAGCCTGATGATAAATTTCTTATGGACCAGAAAGATCATATAGAACCTCCATTTAAGAGAAAACCTGGACGGCCACCTAAATGTTTTTCCATGTGCCAACAGAAAATACAACAATGTTTTACCGCAAAAAACAATAGTGATATATCCCCAAACAGGATTGATCTGGATCCACTTTCTATTGAAGAGCTTTCATCTCCTGAATATGCTAATCAAAAACTGAGAGATAAAGATAAGAATAGTTTGGAATTTATGGTTAAAAGGAAACCAGAAAAACCATCGAACAGTTTATTTATGAAGCAAGAGGCATGTCAAATTGAAAATAAAAATGTTTTTGTTAAAGATAGTGAGAGTTCTTCTAATGAGAGTCTTTTGAATTCATTTTCTTGTGAAGATAACATGAATGAAGAGAAAATGGTTGAATCTATAGTAAAGAGGAAACCTGGTAGACCGCCAAAACGTTTATCTATGGACCAAATGGAAATTGGGAAATGTCATATTAAAAGTATAATTGATCAAAATACTCTAACTAAGGAAAGTGATATGTCAATAAATAGCAGTATCTTTAATTCATGTTCATATGTGGATGGTTTATCCAGTATTTCATATTCCAAAGAAGATGCAAATCGCAAACTGGAAGTTGAAGAGCTAAATAGTTTTGAACCTCCGCTCAAAAGAAAACCTGGAAGACCACCCAAAAATTTATCTTTTGAGCGACAAGAAATTGAAAAATTTCTGATTGAAAGTATAAATATTGAAGATATCCCAGGTAATGATACCAGGAAATCTTCAAATTGCAGTATGTTGAATTCATTTTCTAGTGAAAATGTTTTACATTCTGAAGAACATGGAAAGAACAAAATAGTTTATGAGAAGAAGGTTAGTTTTGAAGCTCCATTAAAAAGGAAACCTGGAAGACCACCAAAACATTTACCTGTTGGCCAACAAGATATCAATCATTCAGAACCGTTAGTCAAGAGAAGACCTGGCCGTCCAAGAAAAGTTATCTCAGGACCGAAAAATACTGAGGAGAATAGTGGAAATAATTCTTTGTATAATATAGATCAAAGTGATTTCAAAGTGGAGGATGATAGGTTAGTTAGTGCTGATAACAATTCATTTGATATGTCATCATCACAAGATATAAATGAAACTTCAGTAGAATCTTCACAGTGTTTGCCCAAAAGAAAGCCTGGAAGGCCGAGGAAAGTTAGTTTAGTCTTAATTAATACCAAAGGCAATGACATGGGTGGGTCCTCTCAAACATTACAGAAAGTAACTCTTGAAAGAGGTGATATTTCAATTCAGTCCTCTTCATTGTCACTTGAATCATCTGTTAATTCAGAACATATACCTAAAAGGAGGCCTGGTAGACCTAGAAAATATAATTTAGAACTGGAAGCTATGAGAACACCAGGAAGTGAGAGGAGAATAGGAACAATGGCCACTTCAACACCTTTTGCCAATGAATCAGCTTCATCTTTGTCTTTTAACTCCTTTGCTGAGCTTGAATTGCTTGATGATGGTAACATAAATGTTGAAGTAGAGCAAAAGAAAAAGAGAGGAAGGCCTAAAGGTTTTAAACTAATAAAACACTTTAGAGATAAATTTTATCCTGAAACATGCTATACAACTTTTAACAATGATGACAGTAATTTAGAAACTTCTAGGATTTCTTTGAAATCAGAAGATGGTTGTGATAATGTTACTGGAACAGATTTATCTCAAGAAACAGAATGCCTTGATGGGAATGACCTCTCCTTACAACAGAAGGCTAGGGTTGATAAAAGAAAATATTTAGGTGGTAGAGTTGACTCATTAACAAGACTCAAAAATCCAAATGATAAGGTATAACCACACTCAAGTTTCATATTATCTTATTATTATTTTTTAAAGGTAATATATAATTTTTTTAAAGGTTAAATGTGCTTTGTGTGGCGAACTGATGACTGTTATGCATTATCAACAAGTACATTTGCTGAAACACAACTTCATGTCTTGGTTAGAAGGAGAAGAACCTCTGGTAACAACATATTTTTTATTAGTTTTCAGTTGATTTTGTGTAATACTATTAAAAAATAAAATTTTTCACTATTATGTTTTTTAATAAGGTATTTATTGACTTAGGCAAAGACATACAGACACATTTAATATAATGAATTTAGTGTATTTTAACATACCACAATATCTAACATTAAAAAGAATTGTAAAAAAAATAGTTCAGGTGTTTGTTAATGATTTAACTGAAATCTGTGAGTTATGAAAATCGGTGAATACACTTTAGCAAGAATTTGTCAACTCCTTCCTCAGTGATTTGTAAACTCAGGAAATTTCTGTAACTACTTCCAACTGTTAAAATGGTAAGATGAGATTATTCAAAGTGGTTATTACACTAAAAATTTCTTATAAGTGCTATTTAGTGAGCTTAGTTATCTAAAACTGCTTAAGGGAAGGGTTAATTTTTGGGAATACCCACCAGACCTTTGATAAGTTAGGAAATTCGGTTAAATGTGTTGAGAATATTAATTTTTTTCACTTCATTCCTCAATGGGGAACTTACCACAATATCATGTTGCTGCCCTGCACATCAGTAGAAAATGCTCTATTTACATGATTTAGAAGGTAACGACAAATCTATCTTAATAATAATATACATATTGAGTGCCTTCCTATAACAGCACATTTTAATTTATCCTTCATTTAAAACATTTTTTAGAAATATTTTTCTAAACAGATAGTGGATTTTTTACTCCATTTCTGTTTGTACTGTGTGATATATGTATATATGTGTTCTGTGTGTGATATTACACAAATTTTGAAATTGGATGTTTCTGTCTCTACATGTACATGTATCTATCTATCTATCTAATTAATTGAGACCATGATGGTCGAGCACTCTCAGGTTAGGAGTGTGGGTGAAATCAAGCACTTTAGGGTCAATCCATCTGGGCCGGACACCCAAAAATTAATTTTGTCACTCTCACTCCTGAGTTGTTGACAAGGACTAGTTGCCAGAATAGTTCTCCTTATGACTGTCAATAACAGTATTAATGGAAAACAGATTATTGACTTGTACAAAACTAAAAATTTCCACAAAACAAATTTTAAGATTTTAATGATGAGTTGTCCATGGATTTATATAATTAGGAGTAGAGTTGGGGGTCCGGTCAGTGAAAAACACAAAACTTGCCTCTTGGATTTAAGATCTCGTCCGAGCAACCCTGATGAAGGCCTGAAATTCTGTCTGAAATGTTGGTACTTCGTCATTTTGGCTTTAGTTTAGAAAATGTTACTTTTTCTTTTCTTTTTTTTTTTTAAGCATTATGTAAAATGAAAGTGTATAAATAAAATTATTTCTCGAAATTTATTTTTTAAATAGATATTGTTGTTGATACTGCTGATTGAATTTGAGACCCGCATTTACTCCAAGTTAGGCATAACTAATTAATTTTAATTTGTTATTTCAGCCATTAGATGATCTTGACTCAATGGAAACCTTACTTACTCGAGGAAAAAGAGCTATTCCCAAATTTATCTTTAGATGTGAAGAGTGTCATCAGGAAAAAAAAAGTGCTAAAGGACTGCTAAGCCATCGACAGTTTTGTGGAAAGAGTGAGAAGGTAAATTGAAATCAGTCCTAAGAATTGCCTCTTTTAACAATTCATGTTATGAAATGTAGTTTCTCTTAAAATGATGACTTCTATTTTAGATTTATTTACTGCACTGCTACTTCTTTTTGAAATAACTACTCACCTTAGTATTTCACTCTTAAAATACTCAAAAATCAATCTTGTGTTTCCAAGTTTGTGAGCAGTGAAGGTTACTGGTAAATGATTGAATGTATATAATTGTACAGAGCTTACAAAAATAATGTGTTTGTAGGAATAAAAAATTAAAAATGTTGATTGAAGCCATTGTACATCTTGAAAACAAAAAATTGAAAAATAGAATGTTTTTAATTTGTCTAAAATTCTTTTGAAAGAGTACATATGCTTTTTGATTGATTAAAAGTGTTTTTATTTAAAACAAAATTTAATTTGTTTCATTTTTACCTGAAGTTTTTAGGCTTTGTAACTCTGATCTTAAAATAAATAATTAAAAAACATGTAATTTCATTAATGTAGTTATTTATGTTTTTTTCACCAGGAACGAGAAGGCATGATGGTGACATGTACATACTGCGGAAGACTTATGATGCCAGCAAGTTTAACACCACATATGTACCAAAGTCACAGAAAGGTACCTGAACCGGTTCTACCACCAGTGGAACCTCCTGGTCCTGTACGGAAAGCTGCTGCAAAGTATGTTTAGTCATTTTTATGGTTTCATATTTCATTAAAGAACCCATTGTTGCGACATTTTTGAGCTAAAAACATTATGGCCTTTATATGGCCATCTGAAAGGAAAAAGTTAAAAATTAATTTTTTAATGTACCATGGAATAAATATTGCCCTTATTTCAGCTGGAATGGGTTGATAAAAAATGTTAACATAAAATTATAGGAATAGGTTGAAATAAAATGCTATAATAATAGGAATAGGTTGATAAACTTTCATTGATCTGTCCTCAAATGAAGTATATTCATATATGAATGAAGCATATGTTACCAATTCTTTTGTATAGTTTTACAATCCAATGTATTTTGTTCTCTCTTCAAGAAAATTTTTCCAGAGATATGATTGTTATGGAAATTTATGATATATTACAGCTTAAAGTCAAACTTTCCTTATTACAGGTGTCTTGGAAAAATTGCTAGTATTATTGAAGAAAATGGTTTGACTAAAACTGGGGAAGATTTCCATGTTGATGGTGATGAAGAGTTTGATGAAATAGAAGAAATCGTAAGTATTCAGTTTATCTACTTTAGTATTGTCTACTAATTTTCAAAATCTCATTAAGAATTTCTTTTTTTTTTATTATCAATGAACTAGAACATTATAATTCTGTATTTTTATTTAAAAATTCATTTGAACCTTTTACTCATTGCAATTTTTGTAGTATATTGAGCCGCATTATAACACGTGTGTGGAGTGCACTCATTATAATGATCTAATTTTGATTATTAAATGTTTTCAAATTAAGATAAAGAAAGTTCACCAAAGAAGGTGGGGGTGGTGGTATATACCTAGCTGTCCTCCAATGTGATGTGTGAACATGTACTCAATCTTATTATTGTGAGCTATAAGCTACCCTATTATTGTTACTTGTCTAGTTCATAACTGTCAACTTTCACTCACTATGCTCGTTCGCTATGTGGAGATAATCAAACCTTAACAATCAAACATCAATGCATCAATGCATCCTAAATTCTATTTATATTAAATCAAATTATATAAATATGAATCGCTTTGCAGTTTCAGGTTATAGCAACAACAATGTTCGACTGTTTTTTCATTGTGTATAAGTTGGTATATACACAAACCCACTATGTTGGAATAGTACTTGGGAACTTGTATACTTTTCTTTTTTGAACTTTTTAGTCTGTAGTCCTACCCCACCTTTGATATGTGAACCTTTGATCCTTATGTTTATGTTAGGAAAATTACATTTGTATTTAAATGCTTATTTTTATTTATTTATTTTTCTCTTATTTTAGAGTTTACTGTACATACCCGTGCAAAAGAAAAAAACTACCAAACATTTAATGAACAGATGGAAGCAGCTTGCTGGGGACAACAAAGATTTGCATTGCATTATCCCATCTTGTACATTTAAAACATTCCTAGTCAAAGATATTGTACGTCATCATAAAACATGTACTGCTGATGGGTCTCAGGTACAGTATAGTTTTATTCTATGATCATAAATAATTGAATTGAATCAATGTTCAAAATTATTTCTGTGGAGAAGATGATCGGCGGAGGGTGCGGTCAGCAAATAAAGAAAACATTATTTATTCATGGTGCCATTTTGACCTGAATCTCATCAGGGAGTTAAGACAGAAGTTCTTAGTTTAGACAGAACCTTAGCTCCCTGATGAAGACCTGAAATTCAGGTCGAAACGGCAGCAGGAATAAACAATGTTTTGTTTATTTGCTGTTCTTACCCCCTGCCAACCATCTTCTCCACATAATTAATTTATGGTCAACTATCAACATCTCATCATTGAAAATTATTTATATTTTTTTTTTTACAGTCCTCATAAGCTTATTGTTGTTACTTATATCATCAATTTCTTCTGATTATCTGTTGATTAAAAAAAACTTATAACTTGTTTCAAGTATAACAAGTTATGATCTATATTACAATTGAAGGGTCCTGTGGAAAAACAATGAGTTTCCATATTTTGTCGACATTATGATTTCTGCACCAAATGTTGGCTAGTGTCATGAAGTAACACGTCATGTTTGAGAATTTATTACATAGTGGAGAAATTATGTCACATTGAGTAGATGTTAATAGGACATAATTCCCAAAGTTCTAAAACTTAGTAATATTTTGTAGGTGAAGTGTTTTGAAGGTGTACTGATGAATATTCTTAAAGTTCTATAGGATTGAGAGTGAGCAATAGGATGTTGTATCTAAAAGAAGGTACCTTTTTTCCTTTGTAACAATATTTCATAATTCGTTGCTTCTATGGAAAACATTACCCAAAATGAATCTTCAACTAAAACTGCCCTGTTCAGTTTTGAGTCCCTAGTTTATGAGATAATCGGGTGAAAATATTAGATGTCAAAAAATACTACTTACTTATTATTGAAGGTGTATTGTAGGTATCATTGTGCATTATAGGTGTAGCTTCCGGCGATAGTTGTTTACAAAAAAGGATGATTGAATTCCATCTTTTTCCGTATAGATACGGATTAACCACCCACTTAATTAGATAAAGAAATAACTGGAGAGACTAGGGTGGTTGGAAACAAGAAGAAGTTGGAAACAGACTTGTTGAGTTTCACTTTGTGTTTGATCTTACTACGATCCCTAAGCGACGTGATGGCTGGAAGTGGTTTAGAAGGATTATAATGCAAAATATATTCTCCAATCTGTTTGAGAAAAGCTTATTCATGTCATATTGTATCTTTGTAAATACAAAAAAGTAATTTCCTGAAGAAATAGTGCATATTATCTTCTTTTACTTCCCCCATCTCCCACTCTCCATTCAATCAGGATTTATTATGTTCTTTAGTAGACCATTCAAAGCAGTATCAAAAAGTTTTTGACAATGAAAATTACTCAGAAAGAGCTCTGTAGTTACCAATCTTAAGATCTAGTTTTACTCGAAATCCAAAAATATGGAACCTCATTATCTCTCCATTGGACCCTTCAATTATATTTACTGAGTTCTAAAATAATGATATCAACAGAAATGTTATTTTACCCTAATATTGTACATTGTTCTCTATTGTTATTTTCTTTATTTATGTTATATTTAAGTTGTTCTATAACTGATCTTAAATTATTTATTTTTACATTTAATAAAAAGCACTTAACATACATAAAGAAAACATTTCTTAAAAATTAGATATACTGGTAATAAATATACAGACTTTTTCATTTATATTTAACACATTATTACTTTGTCATACTGCTATATATATAT
>NW_027112617.1:102332-116843 GCF_000696795.3 Halyomorpha halys | reverse complement strand
CAGAACATTTGATCCTTAATATAATTGTTATTATAGAATTATATATATATATATTCTTATAATACCAAACAAAATAATATATATATGATTATTAACATACTTCTAGGGCTTCTCTTGCATCAAGTGCAATTATATCTGTAAAATAGAAGATGAAATGAGGGAGCATGTGAAATCATGTAATCCTCCAATAATGGTATCTCAAAGTGACAATTCAGAAGATGAAGAGCATGGTGGTAACTATTTATTTTATTGCAGTGACTTAAATATAGTAAACTTTTGATTCATTTAATGTAATTTTAATAACTGAAGTAATCGTGAAATCAAGGCTGTAATGGAAGCTCTGCATAATTTTTAAAGGAAAATTTCGTTGAATGTTCAGTTTGGAAAAAACCCACAGATAAGTATAACCTATTTTGATGTTTATCATCATTTCTTCCTAAATTATGCAGGCCTTAATCAGTGCTTAACAAAAAAAGATATCAACCAATCAATATATTCCTAAAAGGGAAAGGTTTGAATGTTTATCCACAATAAACTTTTGAATTACTGGACTATTTTTTTTTTTTTCAAAATGTTCTGTGTAGCCATGGGTAGATTTAAAGCTACCGAAATCCCTGATTTCCCTGAAAAAAAAAGAAAGTTATAAACAAAATTCAACGGTTTTTTTAAATTATTAAACTTTCTACCCCATGTTGCAATTCATTCTGTATCGGCAAAACTTAGAATAAATTTAAAAACTGCATTGCCCAGCACAAAATTTCTATCAACTCCTGTAACCCATTTGCCTCTAAATTTTCAGAACATTCTTTAAACCTCAATCATGCTTTTAACTTTGATAAACCCCACCATAAAATATGCCTCATCTCGTAGTCTATTCACATACATTTAACAGAGAAGTCCTTCAATCATAAAGTCGATAAAGACTGCATCTCCCTGACAATGACACATTTAAACCTTATAAAAAAAACCCATAATTCTTCTTTTCTCTACGTTCTGCATTTTAGAAGCCCACTTTCCTGTGTTGTCTTTTATTCTAGTTTCATTTTCTAAATTCCCACCCACATACTTAAATTATTTATATATCTTATTTTTCATTTATGTTACTTCTAAATTAAGTATACTTACATTAATTACTTCACTATTAACAAGGCTCTCCCTTCAGAATACGGAGGTCATCCAAACGGCAAAAGCCGAGGACACTATCAAATATCTTGGATGTACATTCTCGGGAGAGCTAGTATTTAGAAAAGAGGTGGTGACAAATATAACTAATAACCTCGATAAATTGGTGAGCTCGTGCCTGCTCAAGCCCGAACAGAAGATCAACGTTGTCAACCAATACTTGTTCCCGGGACTGTACGTCCTGCGATATTGGAGGGCATTGATACCAATATCCGCAGGAGTATCAAGGCCATCATCGGGCTCCCCGCTAACACCTCGTCAGCGATGCTGTACGCACCCAGGAGGTATCGAGGACGGTCTGATCTGCTGTCAATGGGAAGCTCCACTACAGCATTGGTCCATTGCCCAGTGACTGTTGAATGTTCTGGATGCCCTCTTTCAGTCTATATTCAGTTATGAAGACGAAATCGCGGTATGTGCTGATAGACTTGGGGTGGATAAGGGCAACCATAGTGTGAGAGCTCTATGGCAGTCGTTGCAGGTGGCAGGGTATTGGTGTTCGCCATTTCAAAGAGACCACGAGAGCTAATAGATATGTTTGTGAGAAGCAGGTACTCTTGGGGTCAGAATAGGATATTGCGATCTTAGTAGAAAATATTATTTTGGACTCCCTGGGGATCATACACCATCACCTGCATGGGAATAAGCTCGGAGATTATTCATTGCTTTATTTATTTATTGTAATTTGTGGACCTGTCGATTTGTGTGTTTTAACTTATTTATTCATTAAATTATTTTATTTTATTAGTACTAATATTTATTTATTTTTTTTAAACTTATTTATCCATTCAAGTGTTTCTTGTAACTGGCTTTTTATTATCTTTATAATATTATATCCTTTGAATCTATGTGTTAGTCTTGTTCTCGTAGAATGTATTTATTTGTTTGTTTTTTGGTAAACTGATCTACTGCTGTGACTATTATTAATGGTCTGATCTCACATTGCCGTCTAATAGTGAATTTGTTTAGCGGGTCACTGGAGAGGATCTAGAAGGGTGAATTCGGGAGAGTGAATTTGTTGATCAGGTGAATTAAAAATTGTGGAATGGTGAAATTGAAGGAAAAGAAAAGGGAAAGAAAAAAAGGAATGAATTGAAATATTTGTATTTGGTGTATAGATTGAAATTGATTGTAAAAGGAAACTGTAGGGAAAAAAAACTGTTTTCTTTCTATTTTATTATACCATGTAATTATATGTAATTTATATATGTCCGATTATGGATTGATTATTATGCTGTGTATGTAGCAACCTGATGTATTTGGGCAGCATAGATGAATGAAGTATTTCTCTCTCTCTCTACCTTCTATTATGTAATTTACACACCTCTGTACCCCTATTTATTTGGTATATTGTCTTTCTTTATTATTTATATTTATTGTATTCATTCTTTTAACTTTGTTTCTTCTGTGTTTTCTATTCGTGTACATTTATAATTTTTTTTTTAATATATAATTTTTCCCCCTTATATATATTATCATTTATTGTTTTCCTAATTTTAATATTTTCTTTAATTTTCTATACTGTTTACTATAAAATGTAACATACTATAACTGCCAATCCCCACTCCTCCAATACAAACGGTTCACTCTGGCTTCGACTTTTGTCTAACTGGTACATTTTCTGTCTCGTTCATTTTCTTTCTTTATTCTTATCCCCCTTTTTCCGTCTTTTAGTTTGTACTTTCTTTTATATTTCATCTTTTTATCTGTTATTATTTATTGTCTTTAACTTTTTATTATTCTTATTTAATTTTCATGTTTCATATTACACCCTTACATTTAATTTTTCATTTACTTTTTTACTTATGTTTACATCATTTAAGTGTTTGTTAGTTTTTTAGCCCTGACGAAGCCGAAACGTTGGCTCAATTATTTCTTGTTCACTTATTGGTGGTTATTTGACCGCACCCAGACCATCTTCCATTTATTAAACGTTTTTAGTGTGTAGTTTAATTTTTCTTTTTTTTTTTTTTATTTAGTTGTAGACTTTTTTGGGTTGGTAATTAAATTACCAACAAATAAAAAAAAAACAATAATTGAGATTGGACTTATTAGCAACCATACTTTTTGACATTTTCAAACATAATTATGAAAATTTGGTTTACTTTTTATTATTACTTAAAGGTTATAAATTCCTGACTATTCTGAAGGTTTATTTGTGAGATCATTTATTTTATTTTCTGATCATTATTGGACCAGTTTTATCAATGAGACAGCATATATTTTTTCTATTACAATTTCACCAGAACTGGTAATGAAAGTGAGTAAACCTGCCAGATATTTATTTACTGGCGCTGTGAAACCTTTTTATAAGAATCTATCACTTTAAAGAACACCTCTGTTTGTAGGACAGTTTTAAATGTAGGCACTGTTGCATATGAAAAATTGTTTTTGAAACCTCTTTTTAAGGAATCCTCTAAATTTCAGATGTGGGTAATTAAAAAGTACCCAAAAATGTTTTTAATATTCAGTGCAATCAGCAATATTTTTTTCTTATTAAGAAAGAAAAATAATGATGAGAAGATTGTTGATTGTGGTTAATATATTTGATAGTTGGGAGTGTGGCCAATGTAGAACACAAATAAGTAAAAATGTATTTATTACTGTCAATGTTTTGGCCAGACCTCCCCTAGCCTTCATCAGGGCTGCTTGGGAGAGGTGGAGAATCCAAGTGACAAATTCCAAATGGTGGAGAATCCAAGTGACAAATTCCAAATGGTGTAGAATCCAAGAGAATCACCACTTCTTCTAAGCAGGTCTGATAAAGGCTAGAAATTCTGGATAAAACGTTGGCACTAATAAATAAGTTTTTACTTCTTAATGTTCTACACTGACTACACCCCCAACTATCTTCTCCAAAGAAAGAAAAAAAAATGTTTTTTTAGATAATAATCTTGAAATTTATCCCTAAAATTGGCAGAAAAGAGAAAAACAAACACGTTCAATTTTTTTTTTCGGGAATAGAATCACCAAAGAACCACTTGATCAAAATCAGTGACCCATTCA
Organism: Halyomorpha halys; assembly: GCF_000696795.3. NCBI lineage: Eukaryota > Metazoa > Arthropoda > Insecta > Hemiptera > Pentatomidae > Halyomorpha > Halyomorpha halys. Next base: position 112,655 of record NW_027112617.1, on the reverse strand, counting down.
CTATTCACATGTCATGCCATCGTTCACATGTCAGTGTTTTTTTCAGTAACACATGAATGAAATGAAAAATAGTTTGTTATTCTGGGTCTAGGTACATTTAGAACAATTACAAAGGATGTTTTAATTTTATAGTAACATATATTGTCCAAAAAACATTGTGGCCACACTTAATTATAACTTATATACTGACAAGAAAAAAATAAATTAAAAAACAAACTGACTAAATAAAAAACAAAACAAAAAAGGTAATTACAGAATATATGTACTATTATAATAATGTATTAGATTGGTGAAGTAAAAGGTAGTTAAATAGAAGGGTTTTAAACGGTGGAAGGGTTGATATATGATATATGTTAGAGGGAATGGAGTTCCAGAGATATGCAGCTCAGGTAAAAAACGATTTATTAAATGCAGCAGTTTGGTGAGGTGGATGGTAGATGTCTGATAAACGAGACCTGGTAGTACGGGATTGGACGGAGAATTTGAATTGCAGGTTTTCTTGGATATAAGAGGGGCGTTGAGTACTAATTAATTGGAATAGAAAGGAAGCTAGGAAATACTGGCATCGGAAGGATTGATAGTGCCCCTTTAGCTCGGCATAATACTGGTTTATGTGCGTATCTCTGGTGATCCCGAAAATAAATCTTACAGCACAATTCATAAGATGTTTAAGTTTAGATTTAAGATTACCTGAGAGTCCAGCATATACTAGGCAGCCATAGTCAAAGTGGGGGAAAACAAGAGAGGAAACTAAAAGTTGGCTGGCTTTATGTGGAAGGAGATAACGGATTCTATTCAATTGCTTTAGGGTAGCTATGGTTATGATGCGAAATTTGGGCAATCTGTGGTTTCCAGGATAAAGTTTGATCAAAATTAACACCACGATTTTTGACTGACATATGGAATGAGATGGAGTGTTGTTTAGGAAAAGGTTTGAGGGTCCTGGGATAGATTTAAGGAGAAAGGGAGATCCAGTTATGATAGCTTTAGTCTTTTTGGCATTTAACGTAAGTTTATTGTCAGTTGCCCAAATGCTTATACTATTGATGTTGTTTTATACTATTGATGTCGCCTTGTTGTTTTAGAATGGCATTTGAGGTGTCATGAGGATAGAAGGAAAGGTAGATTTGTAAGTCGTCTGTATATAGATGATACTGGGAATGCTTTTTGTTTCTGCAGTTTGTAACGGATCTATATGTTTTAGAGATTCCTGAATTAGGAAGAAATGATATTTTTATTTACACATTTTATGTGTTGTACACAAATTTTATTGATTGCTTTGTATTCCTTGTTAATTTTTTTCCATTACTCCTATTCAACAATTTTTTTCAGGTCAATTATTCGATCTGCAATTTTTAAGAGATCTGTTTTAAAGACTCCTGCTTGGGATGAAATAGAATTTATTATATATATATTTTCATACTTTCATAATTTCACTGGTTATCTGTTTTTGGTCAGCCCTGAAGACAACCTAAAATTTAGGACATATGTCGCCAAACAATAAAATTAGTTTATACTTATCTGTGTTGATTGTGTTCTTAACTGGTAATCCCAAATAGCTTTTCCTTGAATTAGTTCTTCAATATTTTCATCATTAACTTTTTTAGGTTTAAAAAAATATATAAGTTAGCTAAAGATATGTTTTGAAGTAATAAATTAGATTATAATGGTTAATGTAATTTTATGCACTATTATTTAATTTAATTTTCTACCTTTTTTTTTTCTAGAAAAGCATGTAATCATTCCTTATTTAAAGACAGCAGAACAGAATCTACATGTACGCCACAAAGTACTGTTCTTCAAGCCAGCTATAAAGTGGATGAAAGGAATGTGAGTACTTATTTAGATATATGCATTTTTTAATTTCTTAGTACTATTTCCTGTTTCCTAAATGATAGTATATAATGACCATAAATATTCATTCTTACTTCCGTGGTGCTACAGCATTATGTGAGCCCTGGCATCCTCATTAAGCTTTCGCTAGATGGCTCAATTCTGTGCCACTACTTTCCAGTTCCATACTTCTGCAATGTTCTGGCATCCTGTTCCACACACTTCTCCCATTTAAATTTAGACCATCCTCTTCTCAGTAGAAATTTCATTCTAGGATTCGTCTTGGGTGTATCATTCTGGCAACTTGGCCTTTCAGTGAGCACTTCTAATTTAAAGTTTGATGAGGTTATCTTCCCAAAATATCTCATATATTTCCACATTTTTCTATCTTCCCCAGTGTTCAGCAACTTTAGGAACTTACTTTCTCAGATGATTACATTCTCCTTGGTTTTCATTAGAGTCTACATTTGTGAAGCATGAACAAGACCTGGGGAAAGAACAGCATCTTTTTGAGCCATTTTTTCGTTCTCCTGGTGTTAAATGGGCTGATGAGGTGTTTCTGGAAATTCTGTTTTTTTATTATAATTAGTATAAAATATAGAGTATCCACTCTTAATTGGCCTAAATGCTTTCTACAGCTGAAGTCTACTTCTTTATTACCACCAACTGATAATAATAATAATATTTATTCTGGGATTGATCCCTTTAGAATAATTTAAAGGCCTCAAAATTAGGCTTTAGAGCATTAGAGTAAATTACAAAATAGAGATGAAATGTCATAAAATAAAATAATATAATGGATTTTAAAATATACAAATAAACAACAATAAATTACAGAATATATAAAATAATGATAAAACAAATCAAATAAAACCACTTGTCATATCATAAAACATAAGATGACTTCTGATAGTAAATAAAAAGAAAACAAAAATGATAAAAAATCAAATACAATTAAACTATAAAATGAAATGAAAAGAGATAATTTCTGCTAGTGTACATATTTACAATTATAAACGAAAATCTAAGACATAAAATACAGAAAATATATAAAGCTTTTTTGAAACTTTCATTTGTTATTCTTCCGGAATTGGGTGGACAGAAAGTAGTCGAAGATACGGGATGTGAAGGTTGAAAGGGTATTAAAACTACAAATAAAGGAGGGAATAGAATTCCATAGGGAAGAGGAACGGATGAGGAAAGATCTACCAAAGGCTGCGGTTCGATGGGCAGTTACATATAAGTCTGAAGGTCATGAGCAGGAATGTACTGAGGACTTAAATTGAAGGATATCTGAGATGTACGATGAACGGAGGGATTGGATAACTTGATAAAGAAAGGAAGCAAGGAAATATTTACGATGGAAGGAGAGGTAAAGCCACTTCAACTGTTCATAAAATCGGGTGACAGAGGCGTCCCTGGGGACCCCAAAGATGAATCGTACAAAGCAATATTTTAACTGTTTTAATTTTCCTTCGAGATCCCCAGAGACACCCCTGTAAACCACACAGCAATAGTCAAAGTGGGGAAATATTAAGGAAGTAACCAGGAGCCTGCGGGTTTCAAAAGGAGGTAGGTGACGAAGATAATTTAAACGCTTCATGGTGGAAAATGTACAACGGGAAATATCAGAGACATAGTTTTTCCAGTAGAGAGTTTGGTCTATAGTGACACCAAGGTTTTTAACGCATGGATGGAATTGTATAGGATTGTTGTTGAGGAATAAGATTAGAATATGAGGAATAGTTTTCAGGAGGTGATTAGATCCTATTACAATTGCCTTAGTCTTCTCTGCAACATGTATTCTGCTTGGGGAATATTAAGAGAGGGGGATTGGAGTAGGATTTTGACCTTGAGACTAACATGAATATACAACCCAACACCACCTCCAGTACGATCGGATCAGTTTCTTGACGAAAGAAATTGTAATTGGGAATTGAAAATGAGAGGAAGAAATAAAGGGTTTAAGCCACGTTTCGGATACTCCAATGATGTGGTAAAAGTTATCAAAGAGGTACTGTTTGAATTCATCGAAGTGGGCAATAAGGGCATTAATATGTGACAGGAACTAAAGACATTAATAACTGTGGGGTGGTAAATGGGAAAGTAAGAAAAAGGATAAAGGTTGAGGGATAGAGAGTAACAATATTTTATATACTGCTACGATTATATAGAATATGACAATAATAAGAGATTGGAAGGAATTTGTTGCTTGAGTTATCGAATTTTGAAAAAAATAGTCAATAAAGTTTGGGTTATACAAAATTAAAAAAAGGAGAGAAGTAAATAAAGGTAATTTTACAAGTTATATTATTAAAGTGTTGGAAAGAAATGAAAATAAATGTAAATAAAATATCTTCTATACAAAAATAGAAAATTATAACAATATTGTAGTGACTTGGATACCGAATTCAACTAAAGACGTTAAGTCGCTGGTCTTGCCTATGATGACCACTGAGTAGCCATCGGACTGCCTACACCTGTACCTACCTCCGCTGAACCTTACGTACTTAATTTTCGGCACTTTCTGTTTCTGTGCGTGTTGGCGGGCATCATTGCTTCACTCACATATACCCGGTGCGCGTCATTTTCCAACCTAAGTGGCGAGTGGAGAAATCTCTCTTAGCTTTTCTTTGCCGCACCAGCTCATCTCTTAGTGTTTGACAAACGAATCTCACTATGATAGGGCCCGGGCCTCCTTCCTGTTTAGACTTGAGCTGTACTTTATTGATATTGGTTCTTAACTTTGACACAACATGTATGGTTGACCCGCATTGAAAATTTGAGGTCTGCCGATTACATCTTCTTTTTATTACTCATTTACATTCATTACAAAATTATGTTAGGTTCCATAGAACACATTTTGTCTGTTATGTTGAATATTAAGGTTGTAGTTGTATTTCGAGCATTTTGAAGAAGTGTGGGAGAAAATTTGATTACTTATAGGATAACCTTTCTTTCCTAAACTAGATAGGGTGAGGTATATGTTTAAACCAAAATATATGAACATTGTTTATTAAATGCTATGAAAAATAGGTTACTATAATTTACTTTTTTATTGATATAGCTGTTGGAAGTTATTATTTTTACTTATACTGGACTTAGACTGAAGTTTTTTTTTTTTTTGTTTCACAGTTATGAGAAATATTTTACCCAGGAACCACTGTATCCTAATTTGCGCTTGAATATTGATTTATGGGAAGAAATGGATCCTCAAACCAGCCAATTTTATAATCCTGAAAAATCCAATTCAATGATGGTTTCTTTTCAAAGTTCTTCATGGGAAAGCATGCATGCTCTAGAAGGGAAAGTTATTGAAGGTACTGTTATTTTTTTCTTAATAATATATTTTTAAATTTAATGCTTTATATCTTATTTTTAGTAAAATTAAAATTTGTCTCTTTGATCTTTTGTGACAGAATAAATATGCTACTTAGGAAGAGTTTAGTTTTAGTCACCCAAATACCTCTACATCTCCTTTATCAACTTCAGGAAAGCCTATGACTCAGTAGACAGAGAGACCTTACTGAGAATACTAAGGGAATATGGAGTAGACCAGAAAACAATAAACCTGATAAAATTAACACTATTGAACACAAAATCCAAAGTAAAGTTCCAAGGACTAATTAACAAATCCTTCCAGGTAAAAACAGGACTAATACAAGGAGACTGCCTGTCTCCAATACTATTTAACATAGTACTTGATAAAATCATGAGAGTTCTGGAAAATAAATAACGCAGGGCCATAGTAGGGACCAAGAAAAACCACATAAAACTGAGCTGCCTAACCTTTGCAGTCGATTTAGCCCTCCTGGTGGAGAAGAAAGGAAGAAGAGGAAGAAGCAATTAGTCATATAAATACCCTGAAAGAAATAACGGAAAAAGCAGGCCTACAAGTTTCCTACAAAAACAAAGAATTTATGACAAAAGAAAAAAAACAACGGCAAAAAAGTAATAGAGACGAAATATGGACAGATAAGAGTGGCAAAGAAATTTAAATATCTGGGAGATAGTATGCAATAACCCAATGTTTGCTTTATGCAATATTTGGAAAAAGAGAGCATAAAAGAGAAAATCATGAAGTTGGTATAGGCTAAGCTTCGCAATAGGCAATACTTACAATAAGAAGAACCTGTCATCTAACACAAAAATAAAACATTAAAACACAGTCATAAAACCAGTAATTTTTATACAGACTGGAGACAACATGTCTTCATAGCCTGGAAAAATTACTGAAAATAGAGAGAAGGATTCTGAGGAGAATTTATGGACCCAAGAAAACACTAGAAGGCTACAGGTTAAGGCCCAACCAGGAAATCTTCAGGGAGATAAATGACCTGTAAACAGAAATAAGAATCAGAAGACAGATTCTATGGGCACATGATGAGGATGGACCAAAGGAGACTTAACAAAAACAAGAATACAAGAGTGTAGGAGGATATGTGAAGCAAATGAGAGATGAAACAAAAAAAAATTGAAAATAACAGACAAAGACTGCCTGAATAAAGAACAGTACGGAAAAAAAATTGAAAGAAATCAATTTCCTTGCAGCAAATAAAGAAAAACAGAAGGGAACTGCGTGGTCGGAAAAGAGGAAGCAAAGGCACACAGAAATGATGTGAAGATACTAGAAGAGAAGAAAAGCAAAGATGAGAAGGGAAAAGTAGTGATATTCATGTGACTTAAAAGGCCGTTCCGTGAAAAAAAAAAATTCTAATTAAATAGTAAAGCACATGTGAATTAAAATAATTTTATTTAGTATTAAAAAAAGGAATAATCACAATTATATTCAGTAATAACAGAAATAGATTAATATTATTAAATATTTCCGTTACTATGGAATTTTCTATAAATTAGTTAATATTGTTAAATACTTTAAAATGAGTCCTGTATTTATTGAGATATTCATGGCCAAATGTAGCCCAAGTCTCGAGCTATAAAAAATATCGGTAATTAGTTGGTATTCTTCCTGTTCATACAGTCAACTTCTCAGAAATTATGTGAATTAAATTTTGCATCACCAAATATTCACAATCAAATTTGTCATCTCATTAAATTAGATATGTTTTAGTTATGCTTAGTTCATTATTTTTCAATTAGATATTGTGTTAGCATACTTTTATTTCCAATTATACATCATTAAATTGTTATTATAATTTTAATCAATTGATTAGTGATATTGAGGTTATGGTAGCAGATAATAATTATCAAATATAATAAAATCATAATTAATTGTATTGTAATGTAATTTAGGAAATCAAGGAATAGCTTATACTGGAGGGCCAGTTTGGGGCCTTGAATGGTGCCCGGGAGAAGGTCCCCAGTATTTGGCTGTATCGTCACATCTGTCCATGGAATTTAACTTTCAAGCTGGTTCTACATTTACTGGCCCAGGGCTTGTGCAACTCTGGTCACTCGAAGATATTTCCAATTCAAAGTGAGAAATATATTTAATTGCATTGTTTATTGATTTTTATAGTATTACTTAAATTGCTATATTTAATTGTTAGCTGTTTTACTTAATAACTGAAAGATAAATAAGAAGTAGTAGATCAAAATATATATTTAAATTAATGGAGAGAAAGAAATTTTTATTTTATTTTTGAGGCATGTAAAAGTGAATACGTAATTAGCTAGTATGGCGAAAGTTTTATTTATTTTGTTTTTAGTCTTTGTATACAATTGTAATTAAAATATTAAGCTAATTATTTTTGTTTCTTAGATTATTTCTGTTAACATGATAAGTGTGGCTGAGGCATTCTCAACTAATATTAATTGTTCTATGTAACAGGAATCATTCTCTATCGACACTTCAGTTCTGTTATGGTGTTTGTCACAATGATAGGGCATGCTGGAACATGGCCTGGTGTCCCAGTGGTGGGCGAACTGATACTAGAATAGGACTCTTGGCACTGGCTACAACTTCTGGTTCTATACCTATTTATGCTATGCCTAATCCTGAGTGCCTTCAGTATCAGAGTACCAGGTAATATATTTGACATGTTATTTTAATTTATCTGCAAAAAGAGGAGAGGTGAGTATTACAAAACCGTGAAGTGGGTCTGTATATGTTTTTATAGGAATAATCAAATTTTGGTTTTAATTGTGTCAGTTATTTGGCAAGAACTTAACAAGTTTCCTGCAATCTCTAAACTAGGATTTAACTCCGAAGTTACCAAAAGTTGTGGATGTATAAGCCAATTTTTATTTATTTATTTTTTTTCAATTTACAATATTAGAGGTCTTCTGGGTCTAAAAAGTTAATTTAGATTGTTCCAGTAGGTCTAAGGACCTTTTGTTCTCCTTAATTAATACTTTGAACCTTTTGAAACAGTTTCAATGCATTTACAAAAGTAAACATAGTTGATTGCCGTCTGTAATCAGGAAACTTGAAAAAAGTGTATGAGTAAAATATAAATATTGCAATTCTGAGGTTATTTAATTTTTTTTCTTTGCACATTGTAAACTATGAGAAGCAAATAATAATAGTAATAAGTTATTTGTTTATAAAAATAAAATTAAATCCATTACTAGGTATATAATATAAAATATATAAATATAGATGATTGACCATGTGTGAATTTGGAGGAGACAGTCAGGACGGCAATCAAGAAGAACAAAAAAATAGTTTTCAACTTTGATGATTATTGCTAACATTTCGACCCACAATGTAGCTCTTTATCCGAATTATTGTGGTTTGAATATATATATTTACTAATAACAATAATTAACCTGGTTGCTAATAGCAGCCAATAACAGTTATGCATGGCTATTGATAGCATTTTTTTGCGAGCTCTATTCATCGCAATATACTAACTGTTTATTCTTCAATGGCTTTTTATTCAAATCCCTTTTATGCAAATTTTCAAACCAAATTATCTGGATTCAGTTGTCTGAGAAGAGAAGATATAAGAGAAGTAACAAAGATGTAATCAGCAATAACAATTTATAATGCTGCTCACAATACTTCTCTTGACTTTGGTCTGAGATTTTCCCACATTTTGTAAAATTACATGTATAAAACAACTAAGGATTTAGATATTTAGTGATTGCTTTTATTCTTTATAGAATCCATTTGGTTAAAAAAAATACTTATGAACTAGTTAGTATTTTAATTTTTTTCATCTGTTTTTTATAGTCTTAACAATTCTTGTGTCCCTTCTATTTGTAATAAATAGTTATTCAATGATAGAATGCAGGGAAAATAAAAGTATATATATAGGGCTCGGAGTAAGATAATGATAAACCACTTTATTTAAATTTTTCAATAGAAAAATTTTGAAAAATGCTACGACTCCTACCCAATTTTTTATAGTATTCATAGTCTAGGATACTTTCGTGTGATACCTGGGCCAAGAAAGATTTAAAAGAATTTTTTATTATTAGCTAACTAATAAGGTAATAAAAATGCCCAAACTGCACTGATGTTTACAATTTCACACTCAACTGAATACACATTGCCATTTTCTTTTTGCCACATCACTTTCACCTTGATAATCAACAATGTTTTGATTATTTATTATCATTAGTTCTCTCAACCATTGCTGACAAGATAACTTGGTAACAAATTATTTGATTATCTTGATTAATTATTATTAATCATTTCTTAACCACTGCCGACTAGATGACCCTGTTACAGTAGTATATGATAAATATATTTGAGTTAAGATGTTAGATATAATTACACAAAAAATAGCTTTATAGAAAAACCAATAAGCATTTTGAAAAAAACATTGTCTTCAAAATTGTGGCTTGTTACATTCTTGCTTTGTGCCATTTACTTCTGTTTTCATTAAAATCCTTATATAAAATCACACTTTTATTATAGATGCTTTTGACTAAACTAAAAGAGAATGTGAAAACGGTGAGTTTTTTTGTTTTGTATTAAAAAGTCAGTCAAAAATTGAATACATTTCCATGCCATGCATTATTCAAAATTCAGTTGCAGCTAGTATGTTAATTATTTTAATTTAAACTATATATCCCCCATAATTTAAATTTATTATAACATAATTTTAGAAATGTTTTTCTATCTATGATAGAAGCTAAAGAGAAAAAATGGTATATATTTACTACAATCGTTAACAGCTAAGGTGGATATTTGATCATTTTAAGTAACTAAACTTTTTTTTTTTTAAAGGTTTTACAAACCTGAACCTGTTCTAAAATTGGAACTGTGGTCTAATGAAAGATGGCAGTGTAGCGCAATATCCTGGTCAAAAATTAAACCACATAAGTAAGTTATATCAGTATTAGTTTTCTTGTCTTAAGCATTATCAGAAACATTTTTTGTAAAAAAAAATAAATATTTTTTTATTTTTCAGTATAATAGCTGCAGGTTTTGTTAATGGTATGGTTGCTGTTTGGAATCTTGAAACGCATTCGAAACTTGTTCAGAAAAAAAATATTCTTTATCCATTTAAAGTGTTTCAGGCCCATCATTCAATTATCACTGGTTCGTTTTTTTTTTATATATTTGGTCCATAGTAT